>NC_091461.1:80589224-80874224 GCF_027789765.1 Dendropsophus ebraccatus
CTGCAGAGCATCACATAACAGTGCACCCACAAACCTGTCCCTGCAGAGGATCACATAACAGTGCACCCGCACACACTGACCCTGCAGAGCATCACATAACAGTGCACCCACAAACCTTTCCCTGCAGCGCATCACATAACAGTGCACCCACAAACCTGTCCCTGCAGAGCATCACATAACAGTGCACCCACACACCTGTCCATGCAGAGCATCACATAACAGTGCAGCCACACACCTCTCCCTGCAGACCATCACATAACAGTGCACCCACACACACTGACCCTGCAGAGCATCACATAACAGTGCACCCACAAACCTGTCTCTGCAGAGCATCACATAACAGTGCACCCACAAACCTGTCCCTGCAAAGCATCACATAACAGTGCACCCACAAACCTGTCCCTGCAGAGCATCACATAACAGTGCACTCGCACACACTGACCCTGCAGAGCATCACATAACACATAACAGTGCACCCACAAACCTGTCCCTGCAGAGCATTACATAACAGTGCACCCACAAACCTGTCCCTGCAGAGCATCACATAACAGTGCACCCACAAACCTGTCCCTGCAGAGCATCACATAACAGTGCACCCACAAACCTGTCCCTGCAGAGCATCACATAACACATAACAGCGCACCCACAAACCTCTCCCTGCAGAGCATCACATAACAGTGCACCCACAAACCTCTCCCTGCAGAACATTGCACCTACACACACTGACCCTGCAGAGCATCACATAACAGTGCACCCACACACCCCTCAAAACAGTGGTTTACCTCCTGCTGATCATATACACTGCACTCACTATACTGCTGCCTCATGAAAAGCCCGGGAAACCAGCCGCCTCATAGAAAACCGAGCAGAGGAAGATAGCTCCTCCCACACAGGTTGGTCACATGGGCATGACGTCATCAAAGGTCCTCAAGACCTACCTCTGGCAACTACATTCTAGCCTCCACCCTATTTCCAAGTGAATCTACCCTTGATGACATCACCGTCATGTGACTTGTGTGGCCTTTCTTAGCAGTAGTGAGGAAGCAGCCGGTCAGGGTCAGTCAGGACTGTTTTGCTGCAGGGTCTGTCTGTTTCCCTGGCTTTCTGAGGTAGGAGACGATAGTAATGGCTGTGTGAGGAGTTTCTGGACATTGGAATTGGTAAGCTACTCTCTGGGGGTGTTTTTTTTATGAAGTTTTGCAGGGTCAGGGGTCTGTAGTACTGTGTTATGCGATTATCTGCAGGGGTTTGTAGTAATGTGTTATGCGATGATCTGCAGGGGCAGGGGTCTGTAGTAATGTTATGCGATGGTCTGCAGGGGTCTGTACTAATGTGTTATGCGATGATCTGCAGGGGCAGGGGTCTGTAGTAATGTGTTATGCGATGATCTGCAGGGGCAGGGGTCTGTAGTAATGTTATGCGATGGTCTGCAGGGGTCTGTAGTAATGTGTTATGCGATGATCTGCAGGGGCAGGGGTCTGTAGTAATGTGTTATGCGATGGTCTGCAGGGGTCTGTAGTAATGTGTTATGCAATGGTCTGCGGGGGTCTGTAGTAATGATATGCAATGGTCTGCGGGGGTCTGTAGTAATGTGTTATGCGATGGTCTGCGGGGGTCTGTAGTAATGATATGCAATGGTCTGTGGGGGCTTGCAGTAATGTGTTATGCGATGGTCTGCGGGGGCCTGCAGTAATGTGTTATGCGATGGTCTGTGGGGGCCTGTAGTAATGTGTTATGCAATGGTCTGCAGAGGCAGGGGTCTGTAGTAATGTGTTATGCGATGGTCTGTGGGGGCCTGTAGTAATGTGTTATGCGATGGTCTGTGGGGGCCTGCAGTAATGTGTTATGCGATGGTCTGTGGGGGCCTGCAGTAATGTATTATGCGATGGTCTGCGGGGGTCTGTAGTAATGTGTTATGCGATGGTCTGCGGGGGTCTGTAGTAATGTGTTATGCGATGGGGGTCATGAACCTGTAGTAATTATGGTATGCTATGATCTGCAGGGTCAGGGACCTGTAGTAGTGATGGTCTGCAGGGTTAGGGGTCTGTAGTAATGATATGTGATGGTCTGGGGGGTCAGAGGTCTGTAGTAATGATGGTACACAGGGCAGATGGGGGTCAGGGGTCTGTAGTAATTATGGTATGCTACGATCTGCAGGGTCAGGGACCTGTAGTAGTGATGGTCCGCAGGGTTAAGGGTCTGTAGTAATGATAAGTGATGGTCTGCGGGGTCAGGGGTCTGTAGTAATGATGGTACGCAGGGCAGATGGGGGTCAGGAGTCTGTAGTAATTATGGTATGCTACGATCTGCAGGGTCAGGGACCTGTAGTAATGAAGGTATGTGTGGTGAGGGGTCTGTAGTAATGATGTGTGATGGTCTGGGGGGTCAGAGGTCTGTAGTAATGATGGTACACAGGGCAGATGGGGGTCAGGGGTCTGTAGTAATGATGTTATGCAATGATCTGCAGGGTCAGGGACCTGTAGTAGTGATGGTCTGCAGGGTTAGGGGTCTGTAGTAATAATATGTGATTGTCTGCGGGGTCAGGAGTCTGTAGTAATGATGGTACGCAGGGCAGATGGGGGTCAGGGGTCTGTAGTAATTATGGTATGCTATGATCTGCAGGGTCAGGGACCTGTAGTAATGATAATCTGCGTGGTGAGGGGTCTGTATTAGTTATATGCGATGGTCTGCGGGGTCAGGGGTCTGTAGTAATGATGTTATGCAATGATCTGCAGGGTCAGGGGTCTGTGGGAGCATTCTGGGATGTGCTGCAGTCACCATCTGTGAGAGCCAGTGGCGTAGCTATAGGAGCCACAGCGGGCGACTAGGCCCGGATGCCCCCTCACCACCTCCTATCACTCTCCAGTTCTCCTGAATCAGCTGATGCGTTCTCCTCATTCTCCCTTCATCTTTTTCTGCGCAGGCCCTGTCTTTGTCCACCGAAAGGTGAAAGGAGAAGGAGGAGAGTGTGCAGAGGACGAAGGAGGTGCCTGGAGAGGAGACATGCGCTGCCACCAGAACGCTGCCAGGGAGCAGGTGAGTTTTTTAAAAACAACTAATTGGGGACACAGAGGGACCAATAAAATATATCTGGGGGGCAAATAACCAATATGGTGGGGCTACATGGCTCCAATTGGGGGGGGGGGGGTAATATGGCTCCAAGGGAACTTGTAGATAACTAGATTAGAAGATATGGGGTGTAGTAGTTGTGATATCAGGAGTGGGGGGTAGTAGTAGCAGCAATGGCAGTGCAAGCAATAGAGCAGTATTGGGGGGTAGTAGTAGCAGCAATGGCAGTGCAAGCAGTAGAGCAGTATTGGGGGGAGTAGTAGAGAAGTATTGGGGCAGTAATAGAGCAGTATGGGGAGTAGTAGACTAGTATTGGGGGGAGTATTAGACTAGTATTGGGGGGAGTAGTAGACTAGTATTAGGGGGAGTAGTAGAGCAGTATGGGGATGAGTAGACTAGTATTGGGGGGAGTAGTAGAGCAGTATTGGGGGGAGTAGTAGAGCAATATTGGGGGGAGTAGTAGAGCAGTATTGGGGGGAGTAGTAGAGCAGTATTGGGGGGAGTAGTAGAGCAATATTGGGGGTAGTAGACTAGTTTTGGGGGGGAGTAGTAGACTAGTATTGGGGGAGTAGTAGACTAGTATTAGGGGGAGTAGTAGAGCAGTATGGGGATGAGTAGACTAGTATTGGGGGGAGTAGTAGAGCAGTATTGGGGGGAGTAGTAGAGCAATATTGGGGGGAGTAGTAGAGCAGTATTGGGGGGAGAAGTAGAGCAGTATTGGGGGGAGTAATAGAGCAATATTGGGGGTAGTAGACTAGTTTTGGGGGGAGTAGTAGAGCAGTATGGGGAGTAGTAGACTAGTATTGGGGGAAGTAGTAGAGCAGTATGGGGATGAGTAGACTAGTATTGGGGGAGTAGTAGAGCAGTATTGGGGGAAGTAGTAGAGCAGTATTGGGTGGAGTAGTAGAGCAGTATTGGGGGAGTAGTAGAGCAATATTGGGGGGAGTAGTAGAGCAGTATTGGGGGTAGTAGTAGAGCAGTATTGGGGGTAGTAGTAGAGTAGTATGGGGAGTAGTAGACTAGTTTTGGGGGGAGTAGTAGACTAGTTTTGAGGGGAGTAGTAGAGCAGTATTGGGGGGAGTAGTAGAGCAGTATTTGGGGTAGTAGCAGCAGTAGTAATTAATCTAGTAATTTAATTGATCGCCCAGCCCTAGGACGGAGACAAAATTACTCACTACAGGTCAATCAGATTGTTATGGGGGATCTGATCTGGGAATCCATAGCTGACAGAGCCTATGGCTCATTAAGGCAATTTTTATATCGATTGCATCCTTGGGGGTACTCACCTGGAGCATCTCATGAAATGAGGGTACATGACTTTAGTTAGGGTGTAACGCATCCTCACTTAACCCCTTGGGTGCCTGTAAGCAGCTATCTGCACAGATGCTACATACTGTAAGGAGCAAAACACCTGTCAAAATGATGGGTGTTCTGCTTCTGCTTTTTTTCTTTTTGTCTTCCTCTCCTTTTTGTTTTTTCAGATCTCTAGAACCATTCCGGATTCTGTGGACTAGATCGATGTTTTGGTTTAATAAAATTGTTAACGTGTTTTTATTTGAATGAAACATATTTTCACTTGTGTTTTGTCTTTTTGTGTTTACTTTACAGTAGGGCTGGGCGATAAATCAAATTAACCCAAAATTTGATAATCTATTTTTTTTTTTTTAACTGATTTTCCAACAAAATTAAATAAAATCATTGGACGGAGGCATGTTGTTGGCGGGCTCAGCTGCTGGAGCAGACCCTGGGGAGGGAGAGTGCCCAGCAGTGTCCTCTGTCCCTGACGTTGACCTACCCCCATAGCGGGATGAGTATACGCACTCCCGGCTGCACACACCCCCAGTCTCTGGAGGAGGCGGCCTCAGGGACTGCAGGATAGGGTGACTGGGGCAGAGATGGTAGAGTCGCTTCGATTACTGGAGCTGTACAGTAGGATCGGGGGTCTGCACTGCGCCCCCGCTCCTGCTGTACACTTCCAGTAACCGCAGTGACCCTATCCTGCGGCCTCCTCCAGAGCCTGGGCCCTCCATATTTGCCTGGGAGGGTAATGTGTGTATCCCAGAGTGAGAGAAGGAGTAAACCAGGTGTGTGCTCTCCTCCCCCAGACTGTCCCTTTTTAAGGTTTCATGGGACCCCATGACTCCTAGTTACGCCCTTGCCCTTCATCTGTTCCTGTACTATTGCTACTACACCCCTCATCTGTTCCTGTACTACTACACCCCTTATCCACTATACTTCCACTACTACACCCCTCATCTGTTCCTGTACTACTACACCCTACCTAGATGGAGGCACAAAGAAGATCTATACTATATGGGGCACAGAGGTGGCTTGTCTACTACATTGGGGCACAGGGGGGAGTACTGTTACACTGGGAAGCAATACAGTTGTCTCACAAATGTCATTAAAATAGGATCTGATGCTGCAAGGAGAAAAAGCGAGAAAATGTAAAAATCGAGATTTTATTTTTTTGGTCCTACTTTACAGGCTTAGTAGTGGAAGCCATCCCCAGTACCTGGTCCTGTGAAGAACCGAGTGCCAGTAGTCCCACAGAATAAAAAAAAAGGTGTTCCTGGACTGGATGCTGGCAGGCTGCTGTTATTAGGCTGGGAAGAGCCAAAATAGATGCACATTCCCACCCTGGTACAACTAGGCTGCTGCCTTTTTTTTTTTTTTTTTTTTTAAACCTGGCTGGTCATGGAAATGGGAGGGGGACCCTACACTTTTCATTTTAATAAAAAAAAAAAAGGTGTGTAGGGTCCCCCCATTTCCATAAGCAGCCAGTTAAAAAAAAAAATGCAGCCACCTAACTGCAGCATAGTAGTAGCTGAAAAAACATAGAATGGATGAACTATGGTAAATGCAAGGAACATTAGAAGACATGGGTCAGATAACATGCCCACAATAAAATCTATACCAATCCTTACACATGGGCCTAGCCATTACACCTGCTATAGGGTCCTGTACAGGCCCAGTCATTACACCCGCTATAAGGTGCTGTACAGGCCCAGTCACTACACCCGCTATAAGGTGCTGTACAGGCCCAGTCATTATACCCGCTATAAGGTGCTATACAGGTCCAGTCATTACACCCACTATAAGGTGCTGTACAGGCCCAGTCATTACACCCGCTATAAGGTGCTGTACAGGCCCAATCATTACACCCGCTATAAGGTGCTGTACAGGCCCAGTCATTACACCCGCTATAAGGTGCTGTACAGGCCCAGTCATTACACCCGTTATAAGGTCCTGTACAGGCCCAGCCATTACATTCACTGCAAGGTCCATTAGCCCACTTGGATTTAGTATTATTTCAAGTGGGCTAATGTACTAGGTATATCTGCCCACTTTGGGCTCCATTAGCCCACAATAGTTACTTGGGAACTATCCAAGACAACCTTAAAGCTTTATCCAAGTTCAGCAGCCCCCGCTAATCAAATGCCGATCGTTTGGCTTCAGATGGTCTCGAACCCGAACCCGGTTCGCTCATCTCTACACAAGACACATACATGTCACACTCTGATTGGTCAGTCCATAAATGGTCATTAGCTTCCTTTACTGCGCAGTCAGGCTGGCACAACGTGATGTTTACCATATATATTGGGGGGGATTTATCAAACATGGTGTAAATTGAAACTGGCTCAGTTGCCCCTAGCAACCAATCAGATTCCACCTTTCATTCCTTACAGACACTTTGGAAAATGAAAGGTGGAATCTGATTAGTTGCTAGGGGCAACTGAGCCAGTTTCACTTTACTCCATGTTTGATAAATCTCCCCCATTGTTTATATTCTTGTGTCCGTATTATGACTACGATGTAGGTGCTTTTCTCATCGGCGTGCTGCCAGCATTCCTCTCCTAGAAGCAGTTACAAGGCTAAAACCATTTTAAGGATTACAATGTTTTTACCCAAAGTAATAACCCCTTCATGGCCACCTTCACACTAGGTACGTAGATCCACTTGGAAATAGCTTATTCAGTGTGAAGATGCTAAATCCAAGTGGATCTATGTACCCTGCACACAGATCCGCTTTCCAGACAGCAGATGTACTGGGTACATAGATTCACTTGGAATTAGCATCCTCACACTGAAAAAGCTATTTCCAAGTGAGCAGATGTACTAGGTATGTAGATCCACTTGGAAATAGCTTATTCAGTGTGAGGATGCTAAATCCAAGTGGATCCATGTACCTTGTACTTCTGCTCTCTTGGAAAGTGGATCTATGTACCCAGTAGATACACTTTCCAAGACAGCAGATGTACCAGGTACATAGATTCCACTTTCCAAGAGAGTAGAAGTACCGGGTGCATAGATCCACTTGGATTTAGCATCCTCACACTGAATAAGCTATTTCCAAGTGGATCTATGTACCTGGTCCATCCCCTCACTTGGAAATAGCCTATTCGGTCTGAGGATGCTAAATCCAAGTGGATCTATGTACCCTGTACTTCTGCTCTCTTGAAAAGTAAATCTATGTACCATGTACATCTACTCGCTTGGAAAGTGTATCTACTGGGTACATAGACATAGATTCACTTGGATTTAGCATTCTCACACTAAGTAAGCTATTTCCAAGTGACCAGGGACCAGGTACATAGATTTACTTTCCAAGAGAGCAGAAGTATCAGGGAAGTTAGGCCATACTAAAGGGAACCTAGGAGGGAGGCCTACATGACTGGGTTAGTTGGGACTGGAGTCAGGGGGACCAGTAGCTGGGTCATTCAGAGGGCAGATGGGAGGGGGAGTATTTGGAGAGAAAATGTAACAATTTTGGTCAGGTGGGGGGGCTAGAGAAAGGGGATTGGTTGGGTCAGACTAAGTGAGGGATAGGGGTGTCATAGGGTATATAGGGGGCAACAGAAATAAGTTAGTGCATTCCAGCTCTGGTAGATCGACAGGACAATGTTAGATCGACAGGACAATCTCAGGACATTCTTTATATTCCAGTGACTTTTACCTGTTGATCCATGGCGTCTGTGGAGGAGTTGTATGCACAGCTATGCAGGGAGACTGAGTGGAGAAGCCCGGGATTGTTGCAGGACCAGCTTCGAGGCTTGTTGCAGGGGCCTGGGGAGCCACCTGCCCGTGAGGTGACCCCCACTCGCCGGCCACGGAGGACCAGGCCTCCGGTGCGCCTTAGCCCAGACATGGCCCCGCAGGTCCGGAATAGGAGCCCCTCCGGGGACGCTCTACGCCGGGCTGCGGCTGGGCCTTCTCCGGTCAGCAGGCCCCAGCGTAGGAGGAATTCACACTAGCAGCGTGGCCCACAACGGTGGAGGAGTCGCCTCCCCCCTCCATGGACGACAGCCCTGGGGTGTCCGGACCTGGTGCGGCGGGTTCCAGCAGTCGGGGAGGAGCAGGTCGGCTCGTGATCGGAGGCCGCAGGCTGCGGGATCTTGGCTGGAGGTTGGTTCCGGGCGGCATTCGGCTGGCCCCGCCCCTTTCCGGCCGGCTCGGGCCTTTTGGGGAGAACGGTGCTCCTTCCTCGGTTTCCGGAGGGAGGCGTCGCACTGATGACGTCATTGCCGAGGGACGGGAGGACGGCCAGCTGAGCGACTGCAGCGATGGAAGCCCAGTGGGATCTGTGGCGGGGAGTGCTGCTGGCAGAAGAGCGGGATCCGGAGCGGCGGTTGCTGGGCTCACAGCACCCAGGCCGCCTGGTGAGTCCACTTCTGTGTCCGTTTCATCTGGAGCTGGTGGGGTAGGGCCGGGGACTTCTTTGGTGAGTGGGGGGGCTGGGGACGCAGGGACATTAGGGGCCTTGTTGGCTGGTCTGAGGGAGTTGGTGGCAGGAATAGCAGGCAGGATGGAGGCTGGAAGTTTGTGTGGGGGCCCTGGAGTGGTGACTGGGGGGGGAGCCTGGGAGGGTCGCCAGCGGGTAGTACTGTGGGCCGGGGGACTGTGAGTGGTGGGGCTGGGACCCCTGTGGCAGGGGGGATATTGTCTGGGGGCCTCGGTGCTGCATCACCGATGGCGTCGTGGTCTGGTGGTGCGGAGTCTGGGTTGCTGGGGCCTGGTGTGGCAGGGTGGTTGGTGTGCCTGGGGGGATAGGGGCAGGGAGTGGGGCTTCTATGCCAGCTGTGGTGTCTGAGGGGGGCAGGGGCCGGGAATGGGGCCCCGGTGTCTGCTGTTGTGTCTGGGGGGGCCGGGGGCGGGGCCCTGGAGCCTGATGTGGTGTCCACTGGTGTGCAAGAATCGGATAAGACGGGGGATGGGGTGGTGACCAGAATGGATGATAAGGCAAAAGTGGAGGTGTATGTTTGTTATGAGGGTCTGTTGGGGGCTTACCTCAAACAAGAGGTGAGGAAGGCCATATGAAAAGGGGAGTATGTGGAGATATTTTCGCTGCTTCCCCTGGAGAAATTCAATTTGGACGGGGGTAAGAGGGTTGAGGAAAAAACGTAGGAGGAGAAGCGCCGATACCGGCTTATCCCAAAGACGTTTGCTAATTGGTTGCAAGCTTTTGCAATCTTAGCAAGGTCATTGGGGAAAAGGCGCCGGAGATTTGTTCGGCGTTTTTTTGTTATCTTGACGCGACTGGGGAAGCCTACCGGGTGTACGGGGGCCAGGCTTGGCTCCGGTACGATGAAGAATTCCATCAACGCAAGGCGGTGCGGCCCAGCATGCGCTGGGACCACAAAGATATCGGCTTGTGGTTGAAGGTCACAGCGCCGGTTTGGGCAGGGTTAGGGGGTTCGCCCTTTCAGGGGGGGAGTCGGGGCTTCTGGGCAGTCAGGACACTCGGCAGCGCTGCAGAAAGGGTTGTGCTTTCAGTTCAATGAGGGGACCTGTAAGTTTGGTGCAAAATGCAAATTCAAGCATGAGTGCACCAATTGCGGAGGGTCTCATGGGGTGGCCCGTTGCTTTCGGGGAGGACGGCAGAAGGGAGGGGAGCTGTCTGGAAAAGGGGGTGACTCCGGTCCGGCTGGACGTGGAATATCCGCAGCAGAATGCGGCTTTGTTGGTTTTCGGGAGGGATTTCGTATTCCTTTTGTTGAATCAGCAGGGGGGGGGGTGTCAGCGCAGGAATTTGCGCTCGGCATTGGAAAATCCGTCGGTTGTGACAGAGAAATTGGCTGAGGAAGTTAGTTTGGGGCGGATTGCGGGTCCATTTGTGGCTAACCTGCGTATTTCACCGCTGGGGGTTCGTTCCCAAAGGGCTCTTCGGTGAATGACGGCATTGACCCGGTGTTATGCTCCGTGGTGTACACGTCCTTCGACGCCACGGTGGCATGGGTGCGGCAGTTTGGAGAGAGGGCCTTGTTGGCAAAGACTGATGTTGAGTCGGCCTTCAGGCTGCTTCCAGTGCATCCAGATAGTATGCATCTGTTGGGGTGTTGGTGGGAGGGGCAGTTTTTTGTGGACCGTTGTCTGCCTATGGGTTGTTCTTTATCCTGTTCCTACTTTGAGGCGTTCAGCCTCAACCCGTGGGGGTTGCAGGGGGTTTGTGGTCAGAGGATGTTGACCTGTATGATAATAGAGTCGAATTCCGGCTAAGGCGGTCCAAGACGGACTGGCTGGGTCGAGGCCCGAGAGTGGTGTTGTTTGAGGTCCCGGGATGCAAGGTTTGCCCAGTTAGGTGTTTGGGTCATTTCAGGGCCTGGGCAGGTATGCTAGGGGGCCTGCTGTTGGTTCACAGGGAAGGTTCCTTTTTATCGAGACACCAGTTTTTGGTGGTTTTTAGGAGGTACTTGGTGGCCGGGGGCTTGCTGGTCGGGGGTTTCAGCGACCATTCCTTTAGGATAGGGGCGGCCACGGAGGCGGCCCGATGTTGGGTTGCTGGAGGATGTGATCCGTAGGATTGGCCGCTGGGAATCCCTGTGGTTCCGGTCCTATGTGCGGCCGTCTTTGTTGTGAATGTTGGGGGGCTGGGGGGGCATCTGTTCTTGGGGGGGGGGAATAGTGGGGGTTCCCTTGTGTGGTAATTTGTTTTGTATTTTCTTTTGCCTTCTAGAATCGCCCCCTTGCCTCATCTGGATTATGGGGCATTACTTTGTGGTGTGGGGAGCCTTGAGGGCAGACGTCCGGCCAGACGGTAGGCAGTTGGGTCTGCAGAGAAGCGAGGCAACGGTCCGGTGGTTGGGAAAAAGTGGCATGACATGGAACCGGGTGCTACCGGACTTTACGAAGTTCGTCCGGTTGGATAGATCGCCCGATATCCTTGTCCTCCATATAGGGGGCAACAACTTGGGGAGGCGCCCGTTCCGAGAGCTGGTAAGGGACATCAAGATTGACATACTGCGGCTGAGGGTCTTATATCCAAAGCTGCTCATCGTCTGGTCGGACATAGTGCCCAGGAGGGTTTGGAAGGAGGCCAGATCGGATCACGGGATCAATAGGGCCCGGGTGAAGGTGAACAGGGCGGTCGGGCGGTTCCTGGCTAGGAACTGCTCGCTTGCAGTGCGGCATGTGGACCTTGAGGCGGGTGAGGGGGAGTTCTGGCGGAGGGACGGGGTTCACTTTAATGCGGTGGGCACCGATATGTGTGTCTTGGGCTTGCGCAACGGGGTTGAGGTGGCGTTGGAGGTGTGGAGAGGGTCCTCGGAGTCGGTGGACAATAGGCTTAGTGGTGGGTTATGTACAGGGGGAGAGACAAGGTTGTCTCTGGACTTCCTGTACGGTGTGGCATGGGCTGACGGTCCGGGATTTACCAGTGGAGAGGGTCTCCTGCCCCAGTTGGAGCAGGTCATCCTGGACACACGGGGGTCAACATTGCTGACAGCAAGCCTGATAGGCGGCTGCTGGCAAATCCCGTGTGGTGATGACTGTACTAGGGGACCGTCGGCATTGGGGCTCCGAGAACTGCCTGGGATATGGATCTGAGTTTGGGGAACCCCAGATTAGGGGTTGTGGGATGACATGTTATATATACTGTTCATGTTTGTTGTAAAATAAATGGCTGCTGTGGCCAATTAATCCACCTCGGTTTCCGTCTCAAATTATTGAGGGGTTATGGGTGGGGGACTCAGCTATACCCTAGTCACGTAGATCCACTTAGAAATAGATTACTCAGTGTGAGGATGCTAAATCCAAGTGGATCTATGTACCCGGTACTTCTGCCCTCTTGGAAAGTGAATCTATGTACCTGGTACATCTGCTGTCTTGGAAAATGTATCTACTGGGTACATAGATTCACTAGGATTTAGCATTCTCACACTGAATAAGCTATTTCCAAGTGGATATACGTACCCGGCACTTCTGCTCTCTTGGAAAGTGAATCTACTTACCCTGTCCATTCCCTCACTTGGAAATAGCTTACTCAGTGTGAGAATGCTAAATCCAAGTGGATCTATGTACCTGGTACACAGATCCACTTTCCAAGAGAACAGAAGTACCGGGTACATAGATTCACTTGGATTTAGCATCCTCACACTGAGTAAGCTATTTCCAAGTGAATCTACGTACCCTGTCCATTCCCTCACTTAGAAATAGCTTACTCAGTGTGAGAATGCTAAATCCAAGTGGATCTATGTACCTGGTACCTGCACTGTCTCCTGGCTGCTGTTTAGCCCTAATTTGAGCAAAATCGCTGTAAAAATGCCGCGATTTTGTGCAAATTATAGCTAAACAGCAGCCAGGAGATAATACAGTATGGGAAATACCTCTTTTGATTAAGTAAAAATCGTCCCCTGCCTCCTCACAATGACAGAGGGCAGGAGGCTTCCAGGCTGCCTCATCCACTGTTTTAGCTTTGAGGTCAGGATGGGAGTTGTAGTTTTGCTACAGCTGGGGGCCCACAGTTTGGGGAGTACTATCATAAGTCAGTCATTTAATAGAGGATAATCCTCCTGACACCATAATTGACCTATAACACACAGCGATTCTCTGCCTGATCAGACATCGCCCCATATTTCATTTGCTGCACATTTCTGCACATTCATGGGGGCACAGAGGGGGCTGAACTTTTATAAGGAGACACTATTATGTGGGTATCAGAGAGGGTCTATCCTCTACATATGATGGTGCGGGAGAGGATGACTTATCTACTTTATAAGGATACAGATGGGGAAGGGTTTTCTGTTATATCAGGGCATAGAGGGAGCCTGGGTCTAAATCCTACATGGGGCATAAAATGGTCCCTGTTACAATGTGGAGCAATACAGATGGGGAGTATATAGCGGTGAGGATGGTGCTGTGTGGCATCTACCTTTCCCACACTGATGTGGGGAGGGTAATAATAGGTAAGGGCCAGAGTGGCCGCTAGCCTGCTACTCATGGGCCAGTGCTGTGTGCTTGCCCCCCAGGCTAAAATTTGCCAGCCAGCCCCTGCACACCGTGACACCTTTCTTCCACCTCCCATTCCACCTTATAGTCTTCCTTGTGAGTCCTTGACTTACCTACTACTTTGCTCATATTGGATATCCTGGCCCCTCCCCCTTTCTTCTTACCATATAGAAGTGACCATGCCGCATTGTTACTGTTATTGTTACAGTTCCTCATATATCTGAGTGCCTGTATGTTTTTGTTCTACCCTGTTATGTTCTGTACCCTACTGCTGTATCTGATGTACGGTTTGTCCATCTTTGCATCATTGTGTTTCATCATTGGTGATATGATTATACTAAGTAATCATATATGTGATTACTTGTATTTTTATGTCTAAAAAATTTAAAAATCTCAATAAAAACTTTATTGAAAGTTAAGAGATACACGGGGGCGGAGACCTGCAGCTGAGGAGGAAGGACGCATTCTAGTAGCGCTCCGGCCTGTCCCAGCTTTCTACAACAATTATCACCTAAAATCCTCTGTTTCTATCCTTATACTCTGGCTGGACTTGCCCTGTGATACCTGAAGGCTATCCTGACGTCACAGTCATGTCTCAACGGCAAGCTCAGAGACGTACGCTGCAAAAGATTGACTTTGATTCACCCTCCTCGGAGAATGATGGTGCCGTCTCCGGATTAAAGGGGAACTCCGGATAAGAAAAACTTGTTTTCTATTAAAAGTTCATTAAAAGTTATATAGATGTGTCTATACAATGTATTACTGTATCTGTACAGTTCTCCCACACTGGTAGCTGATAACAATCAAGGAAGTGAAAAAATATGGCCTCTGTGCGGATCCACATTGTCTCCTGCTCCCTCTGCTCTCCCACCTTAGGAGACAAATCTTCCATGCCTATGGGCCCTTTTACACGGAAAGATTATCTGACAGATTATCTGCCAAAGATTTGAAGCCAAAGCCAGGAATGGACTATAAACAGAGAGCAGGTAATAAAGGAAAGCCTGAGATTTCTCCTCTTTTCAAATCCATTCCTGGTTTTGGCTTCAAATCTTTGGCAGATAATCTGTCAGATAATCTTTCTGTGTAAAAGGGCCCTATGTCTTACATTGTGTGTGTTTGCTAGACACAGGCTGATGATGCAGAGAGGGGGCAGGGCATGATTCACCATTTCAGACTGGCCAGAAGCAGGTGTTTCAGCTTCGCTGATTGTGCAAAAGTCTACAGAGAAATTAAGGTTATATTCACACATGTTGGAGTGTCATTGTAGTACTGCAGCATCTGCATAAAAATGATGCAGTAACACAATTAGATAATGCTAAACAGCAGAGAGGATAAGAGCTGACACTGCCAATCCCACCTGCACAAAAAACAAGGCATAAACAGTATATCCCATGTAAAATAATATCGCATAAAGTCCTTTTTGTGGGAATCAACTTCAAAGATAAAAGATGCTTGATCATAATATCTGTGTGGAGATGAAAAGAAAAAAAAAGAAAAATTTAATTTAAAAAGTTCTTTGCTTTATTCCAATATCAGCATTACAGGTAGAGAATATAGTGTGCTGTGCGGGTGGGACCACAACGAAATTATAAAGTACTTTAAATAATTCAGTAACACAATGAAACTGCAATGTGTGAACACAGCCTAGATGTTCTGCAACAGCTTTGGGCGGGGAATAGGCAGGGTGGGGGGCTGTGATGGAACAGCTGAGGGAAAGCATTGCATTCTGGAACCTGTAGCACTGAGTACATCTGCTCAACCAGGAAATACAGAAACACAAAACAGAACAAACCCCCCCAAAACAAATGGATTTTTGGTAGTTTCAAAACTGGGATAGATAGGTAAGTATTGTTATATGCTTCTGCATAAGTTTCATATTTTTTTTTTACCTCTACCCAGAGTTCCCCTTTAAGGAACCGCTCTCTCTCCTCCTCTAAGAGACGCCGCTTGTGTTGAACGGCAGCTAAGACTAATCAGCTCTCCCTCGCTCTAGTTGTCCGAGTGCTGCTCCATCCACCACATCAGGTTGCTTAAGGCACATAACATGGGAAGAACATACCGACACTATTGACAGCCTGCCAGCTCCCTGCATGCGTCCCTCTCCCCTCCTCCAGCAGCATCTACTCTCCAACTGAGATCCTCATTACCATCCTTTTGTCGCTGATAGTATACTGCCTGCTAATGGGGGGACTGACACTCTCTCCCCTATGGCTCCAGTCTTTGTTAGCACTGCCTGCAGACCATCCATCAATGTTAACTCTCCACATTCTCCCACCTCCCAAAGGAGTGCACACCAGCTGCTTCAATACTGCAGGGTTCATTGGGCTCTAACCTTGCTCTGGATCAAGCACCTTCTTCCTCTACTGCTGCAATTCACTATAGATAATCATCTGGAACTGCCGCTGGGGACTGATGCTCCATTAACCAGTTCATATCTGGAGAAAATTCTCGCTTCCTTTCATGCTTCCTTTCTAGCAGGCGTAGACCGCATCCTTCTTTCCATCCAATCTTCTGTGAGGGCGGTGGAGGACAGAGTCTTACTGGCTGAAACGAAATTGACGGAATTAATTGATTCCCATTAGGGATGGTCCGAACCGAGTTCGGATCGAGTTCGTACGAACCCGAACCCTCGGTAATGATTCCCACTGTCTGCCCGCTCCGTGGAGCGGGTGGATACAGCGGAAGGACCGCCTGGAAAACTGGGATACAGCCATAGCCATAGGCTGTATCCCAGTTTTCCAGGGGGTCCTTCCCTGTATCCACCCGCTCCACGGAGCGGGCAGACAGCGGGAATCTGATGCCGAACCTTGGCAGGTTCGGACCATCCCTAATTTCCATAACTCTCTAGCAGCCACCTGTAAGGACTCGAGTCATGCGCTCAGCTCGGCGCCCATAGCAGTCAGACTGCTTTTCATGTTCTTACTCTGCTCTGCTATTCCTGGTTATAGCAGAGTCCAGTGTTGCACTCACCCAGCAGATCAGCACTAGGTGTTTGTGATCAGAGTGATTGTGACTGACATCTGACTCTCCCAGTTAGCTGTCAGTATCTGGGCTGGGCTGGGACTTCTAGTCCTATAAGTATCTACACTTGCCTCATGTTTCTTGCCTGTGAAAGTGCCTAGCTAACCCTAGTGTTACTTGATCTAGCATTTCCCTGTATTAATTTTCTGGTAACCTGACTTTTGCTATTGACCATTTGACTACCCCTTTGGACACGATTTTGTACTTTGCTGTTCGGCTGGTTTGACCCGGATTTCTGACTTCCCTTCATTGTGTTGTGTATTGTCTTGTTTCGTTTTGTGTTTTCACTTTAGTGAGATCAGGGACTGCCGTCCAGTTGTCCGTTTGCTATATTAGAGCATCTGACGCAAGCAGGTAGGGGCAGCGGGGCGGGTGCCAGCTTCAGGGCTCACCTGTCCTTGTGTTTCCCTGTCCCTAGCCTAACATTTTCACATGCCCTTACCCACGCCAGCAATCCCGACGGTTCAACATGTCAACAGGTCTGTTGAACCGTCCACAGCTGACCATTTACAGGACATTGCAACACGGATAGAGGGCATGGCGGGTTATATGGCACAGCTGTCGCAGCGGGTGGATGCCTTAACCCCGTCAACTTCCCAGGTGACTGTGACACCAGCTCCTGTGATCTCACAGACTGCCCGACCTAAGATGCTTATGCCTGACCGATTTGAGGGGAACCTGGACAAATTCAGGACGTTTAGGGAGTCCTGTAATTTGTACTTTAGGTTTAACACTTTCTCAGGAGATGCTGAGAGGGTAGCTATGGTGGTGTCTCTCCTTCAGGGGGCGCCCCAGGACTGGGCGCTGGCTTTACCTCCTGAAGCCCCTGAATGGAGTTCACTACAAAAAAATTTGTGTCCCTGGGACAAATTTATGACTACCCTAACCGCGCTGCCCTGGCCGAATCTCACCTGTTGTCCATCCAGCAAGGTCACCGTACCGCTGAGGATTATTCAGCTGAGTTTAGGCAGTGGAGCGCGGTAACAGGGTGGACAGACGCACCCCTTAAAACCGTATATCGACAAGGACTGTCAGATAACATAAAGGACGCTATGGTCAGCCATCCCTCTCCCGACTCGCTGAGTGATTTAATGACGTTAGCTATCTCAATTGACAGACGGCTCAGAGAGAGAAAACGGGAGAAGCAGGGGGTGACAACCATTGTTTCACATCAGGTAGTCACAACAAGGAGTAACGTGGTCTCGTCTCCTACTCCACCAGAAGATGAACCGATGATTTTGGGCTCCACTTTGGCTGCCGCTCGTAGGAAACATCGCCTCGACAACTCCTTGTGTCTGTATTGTGGAAAACCAGGGCACTTCATCAAAGAATGTCCGTCCAGGCCTAACCAGCATCCGGGAAATGATGATCGAGTGATGATCGGGAGAGTCACTCAGGCACACAGGTACCTCCTCCTAAAGTATTTGACAAATTCTTGTTACCCGTTACTCTGTCTTCTGGTGAGGTAATTTTTTCCTGTCAGGCCATGGTGGACTCAGGTGCAGCCCTGAGCTTTATTCGTACTTCAGTTGCTGAGTCTTTGGGATTGAAGCTGATTCCACTGTGTTACCCGTTTTCTGTGTCAGGTGCTAACTCCGCTCCTCTAAGTGGGGGTAACATCAAGTTCCGTACCCCTGAGGTGTCCATGGGGGTTGGCTGTCTCCATCACGAGCAGATATCTTTCTTTGTGATGGACAAACTGGCTGCAGATGTAATTCTTGGGTTGCCATGGTTACGACTCCATAACCCAGTTTTTAGTTGGAGAACTTCTGAGTTAGTCAAATGGGGTAGTTCTTGTGAGTCACACTTGACTCAAGTCTGTCTGTCCTTATGTTCAGTTACTAATTGGTTGACTCTACCTTAATTTATTGCTGACTTTCAGGATGTGTTTGATGAGGCGGTTGCTGACGCCTTGCCTCCGCACCGTCCGTATGATTGTGCCATCGATCTTGTGTCCGGGGCCCGGTTTCCCAAGGGTCGGATCTTTAACCTGTCCCCCCCGGAGCGAGAGTCGATGCGCCAATACATAAAGGACAGTTTGAGGAAGGGTCACATCCGCCCATCCGTGTCACCCATGGGAGCTGGGTTCTTCTTTGTGGAAAAGAAGGACGGTGGATTACGTCCCTGTATTGATTACAGGGAGTTAAACAAAATAACTATTAAAGACCAGCATCCCCTGTTCCCAGATCTTCTTAACCAGGTAGTGGGTGCCCGTTGGTTCTCAAAAATAGACCTTCGGGGGGCATATAACTTGATCAGGGAAGGTGATGAATGGAAAACGGCTTTTAACACTCCAGAAGGGCATATTGAATATCTCGTAATGTCCTTCGGCCTCAGTAATGCTCCAGCAGTTTTCCAAAGGTTTGTAAACAACATTTTCCGTGATTTATTTGGTCAATTCGTTGTAGTATACCTGGATGATATCCTCATTTACTCACCAGACTGGCCGTCCCACCAGAAGCACATTCGTGAAGTATTATCCAGGCTCAGAAAGAATTCCCTGTGTCAAATTTTCAAAATGTCTTTTTGGGGTAAAAAAAAAAAAAAAGGGTTTCTAGGGTACATCCTCACCCCAGATGCAGTACAAATGGACCCTAGTAAAGTAACAACAGTGTTAGAGTGGGCACGACCTACTACTCTGAAGGAGTTCCAAAGGTTTCTAGGTTTCGCCAACTTCTATAGGAAATTTATCCGTAATTTCTCGTTGGTAGTCAAGCCTCTGACCGAGTTGACTAAGAAAGGGGCAGACCCAGCTTCTTGGTCACCAGGGGCCGAACAGGCTTTTACTCAGTTGAAAAACAGTTTTTCCTCTGCCCCTGTCTTGGTGCATCCTAACTTGAACATTTGTAGTCGAGGTGGATGCCTCGGAATCTGGTGTAGGGGCGGTGCTTTCTCAGGGAAGGGAACCATATACCAATTTAAGACCTGTGGCATACTTCTCCAGGAGATTCTCCACTTCCGAGGCCGACTACGGTGTTGGTAACCGGGAATTGTTGGCCATTAAATGGGCCTTTGAGGAGTGGAGGCATTTCCTGAAAGGAGCAAGACATCAGATAACTGTGTTAACTGACCATAAGAACCTAATGTACCTGGATAATGCAAAAAGGCTTAATCCGTGTCAGGCCCGTTGGGCATTGTTCTTTACCCATTTTAATTTTGTAGTGACGTATCGTCCAGTGTCTAAGAATACTAAGGCAGATGCCTTGTCTCGAAGCTTTGGTGTTTGTGACATGCCTGAGGTGGAACCTGAAAACATTCTACCTCCAGGTATAGTGCTTGCCACTATGTCTGTTGATTTAAAAGAAGAAATTTTGAGATCTCAAAATAACGCGCCTGCTAATGTACCACCTGATAAGCTGTTTGTTCCTGTACACCTTAGACTAGCAGTGCTAAAAGAAGTCCATGCGTCCGTATTGGGCGGTCATCCTGGCATAGCTGGGACTGGCTATCTGTTGTCTCGTTCATGCTGGTGGCCTTCATGGCAGAGAGATGTACGGGAATTTGTTAGATCCTGTGAGACATGTGCTCAAGCTAAAACCCCGAGGTCCCTGCCTGAAGGTCTGCTCTAGCCTCTGCCACTGCCCAGTCGCCAATGGTCCCATCTGTCGATGGATTTCATAACCGATCTTCTCCCCTCACAGGGGAAGACGGTAATCTGGGTGGTGGTTGATCGTTTTAGTAAAATGTGTCATCTTGTTGCATTAAAGAAACTGCCTATGTCAGGATTGTGCTGAAACCTGGTGTGAACTGAACCTGCTTTTGCTTCTGTGTGCCACACCCGCTTGCTTCTCTGCTACCTGGCAATGCGGGAGTTAATCTGATTTCCTAGGAGACTTGATCTTTCCAGCTGAGTAGGTCTTTAGACTGACAGGAATCTCTGCCTATCTGGAACCTGGATATCTGAGCGCCGGTCCAATGGGGGATTCGGACTGGGCTCTGATTCAGTATAAATAGGAAGCTAAGACAGAGTTCCAGTGCTGGTTATTAGCTTAATACTCTGATCCCAGCTTCTCTTGTCTACTCCTGCGATCCCCACTCCTAATCCCTCTGTTTTGCTCGACTTGATCCCTGACCTCCTGCCTGACTTTTTGACTACCCGTTTGCTTGCTGATTTTGTACTGCTTTGCCTGTTTGGATTTTGGACCCGGCTTGTTTGACCATTCTTTTGTGTTTGTCCGTCTTGTTCCGTGTGCACGTATTTAGCGCAGGGAACGTCAACGTGGTTGTCCACGGCCACCTAGGGCCGACTGAGGCAAGTAGGCAGGTGACAGTGGGTGGGTTCAGATCTAGGGCCCACTGTCTCTTGTCTTGTCTACGCCTGCCAGTCCTGACAGAATAACCAGCCAAAAATTGCTTTGGGGTCATGGACGCCCTGACAACGATAGTGGACCGTATGCAGCAGCTCAATACCTCAGTCCAGGAGCTTGCTGAACGGGTCCAGGTACAAGAGGCGGTTCCCCGACAAATTACCATGACCTCCCTGGTACCTCCTGAGCCTCCCGTCCAGCTCCCAGAGAAATTTCAGGGGGACAGGAGAAGCTTCCAAGCCTTCCGGGAAGGTTGTAAACTATTTTTTAGACTGCGTCCTCGCTCCTCAGGTAACGAGGCTCAGAGAGTGGGTATTGTTATGTCCCTTCTCCTGGGGCCCCCTCAGGAGTGGGCTTTTTCTTTGTCACCTGACTGCCCTGACTTGCAGACAGTTGACCGGTTCTTCTCTGCATTGGGACTGCTTTATGATGACCCGGACAGTGCAGCCAATGCTGAGCGACGCCTGACTATGCTACGGCAAGGTGACCGACCGGTTGAGGACTACTGCTCGGAGTTCAGGCAGTGGAGCGGTCCTTCCATGTGGAACGACTCTGCCCTCCGGTTCCAATTTCGGGCCGGGTTGAGCGACCGACTTAAAGACATGTTAGTGGCCTACCCGACGCCTGGCACCCTTGAGGAAAGCATGACCCTGGCCATTAGGGTAGACCGACGATTGAGGGACCGACAGCAGGAAAGGGGTACTTTAGACCATACCAGACCCTCCTTCCCTAAACCTTTCCCACCTGTGATACCCACTCTGGGAGAAACCATGGAAGCAGACGCCAAGACCAGACGAGCTCACCGTCTTCTGAGCAACCTCTGCCTATACTGTGGCAAGGCTGGACATCGTGTAAGAGGATGCCCTTCCAGGCCGGTGCCACCACCAGAAAACTCCAGGCGCCTGAGTGACTATCGAGGGGGTCACTCAGGCGCACAGGTAACCTTCACCAAAAAGAACAAGCTCTTATTGCCTATTTCTCTGATGTTGGGGGGAAGATGTATTTCTGGGTATGCCCAGGTCGATTCTGGGTCTTCTGCAAATTTTATTAACCCCATTTTCTGGTCAGGTTTAGAGGTATGTCCCCTGCTGCTCAAGTGTCCAGTAAATGTCACTGGAGCAGACTCTGCCCCGTTTGCTCAAGGGAATGTACAGTATGTTACCCCCTGCCTTGAAGTTAAGGTGGGGTCTGTTCATGTTGAAACCCTGGATTTTCTTCTCATGCAAAATCTTTCTTCTGATGTGATTTTAGGTTTACCCTGGCTGGAAGCACATAATCCTGTATTCGATTGGTCCAGCAGGGAACTTGTTCGATGGGGACCTAAGTGTGCCTCCCATTGCGTTGCTGTGTCTCTTGCAGAATGTTCCCCTGGGGAGGGAGAAATTCCTGAGTTCTTGTCTGATTATGTGGATGTGTTTGGTGAAAGTGCAGTGGACGGATTGCCTCCTCACAGACCATATGACTGTTCGATTGATTTAATTCCCGATGCCAAATATCCCAAGGGTCGTATCTTCAATCTGTCTTGTCCTGAGAGGGAGGCCATGCGGGAGTATATTAAGGATAGTCTCCGTAAGGGCCACATTCTCCCATCCTCCTCTCCTCTGGGGGCGGGATTCTTTTTTGTGGGTAAAAAGGATGGTGGGCTTCGGCCCTGTATAGACTACCGGGAGTTGAACAAGATCACTGTTAAGAACCAACACCCGCTACCCCTAATTCCTGACTTGTTCAACCAGATAGTGGATGCTAAATGGTTCTCCAAGATTGACTTGCGGGGAGCATACAACTTGATAAGGATCAAAGAGGGTGATGAATGGAAGACTGCTTTCAATACCCCTGAAGGGCATTTCGAATACCTTGTTATGCCTTTCGGCTTATGCAATGCCCCAGCAGTCTTCCAGCATTTCGTAAATGATGTATTCCGAGAGTATTTGGGTCGTTTTTTAGTTGTGTATCTTGATGATATTTTAATTTTTTCTCCCAATTGGTCCTCACACATCCTGCATGTCCGTACAGTCATGGAGCTTCTGAGAGCCAATAACCTTTGTGCAAAGCTGTCAAAATGCCAGTTTGGTATACAGGAAGTCTCATTTCTGGGGTACAAAATACCTTCAAACTCGTTTGGTATGGACCCCCTTAAGGTCATAGCCATCGAAAACTGGGAGAGTCCCAATAACCTGAAGGCTCTGCAGAGGTTTTTGGGGTTCGCCAATTATTATAGAAAAATCATTAAGGGGTTTTCGCTTATAGCCAAACCCCTCACGGATTTAACCAGGAAGGGATCGGATCTGGTAAACTGGACCCCAGACGCTATCAGGGCATTCAACAAACTAAGACAATGTTTCTCAGAGGCTCCAGTACTGGCACAACCGGACTTTGAGCGTCCTCTTATTGTGGAGGTGGACGCATCTGAGGTGGGGGTAGGAGCGGTCCTGTCTCAAGGGTCAGCTACTCTTACCAACCTCCGGCCCATTGCTTTCTTCTCTAGGAAGTTCTCTAAGGCAGAGTGTAACTATGATATTGGGAACAGAGAGTTACTAGCTATAAAAATGGCGTTCGACGAATGGAGACACTTCCTAGAGGGGGCAAAACATAAGGTGGTTGTGCTTACTGATCACAAAAATCTTGTATACTTAGATAAAGCTAAACGTCTCACACCAAGGCAGGCCAGATGGGCCCTGTTTTTTACTCGCTTCAACTTCGAGATCACCTATCGGCCTGGCTCCAAAAATGTCAAAGCTGATGCTTTGTCTCGCAGCTTTGACCTCGAGAGCACTCATAGGGACCAGCCCGATACTATTCTGAACCCTGGTGTAGTAGTGGCCGTCTTACAACCTGACCTGGTGACTTTGATTGCAGAGTCTCAGTCCCTTGCACCCCAGAATACTCCAGAAACTCTATTGTTTGTACCCCCCAATCTTCGTCTCCGGGTCTTGGAGGAGATTCATGGTTCGGTGTTGGCTGGTCACCCGGGGGTGGCAGGAACTAAGTATTTGCTTCCGCGTCATTACTGGTGGCCTTCCTGGGCCCGAGACGTAAAGTCTTTTGTTGACGCTTGTGAGACCTGTGCTCGGTCTAAGGTTCCCCGTAGGCCACCTGAGGGTCTCTTACGTCCTCTGCCGGTGCCTACGAGACCTTGGACACACATTTCAATGGACTTTATCACTGACCTGCCGCTGTCTAAGGGAAAAACTGTAATTTGGGTTGTTGTGGATAGATTTTCTAAGATGTGCCATCTCATCCCTCTGTGTCTTTTCCCTCTGAAAATATTGTGTCTGACCGGGCCGTTCAGTTTGTAGCGAAATTTTGGAGAGAGTTCTGTGGACGGTTGGGAATCTCCTTGTCCTTCTCGTCAGCCTTCCACCCGCAGACGAATGGGCAGACCGAGAGAATCAACCAGTCTCTAGAGCAATTTCTAAGATGTTTCGTGGCTGATGCCCAAGACAAATGGAGGGACTATATCTCTTTGGCAGAGTTTGCCTTAAACAATCAAGAACAACGTTCAATTAAAATGTCGCCATTCTTTTGCAATTACGGTTTTAACCCTAGGTACTCTTCTACTCACTCCGCAGATTCAGTTAACCCTTTGGCTGAAGCCTTGTTCACGAAACTGTGCACAGTTTGGGCCCAAGCTCATCAGAGCTTGGTTAAAGCCCAAGAGTTATATCAAAAACATGCTAATAAAAAACGCATACCTGGCCATCAATACGTACTGGGGGAAAAGGTCTGGCTCTCTACCAGGAATTTAAGGTTAAGAGTACAGTCTGCTAAACTAGCACCCAAATATATCGGTCCGTATACCATTGTGGAAGTTATTAATCCTGTGACTTTTGGATTAAAACTGCCTGCATCACTTCGTATTCACAATGTGTTTCATAAGGCTCTCCTAAAAAAGTATGTTCCTCCGGTGTCTCCGTCATCTCCCCCTGCTCCACTCATCATCCAGGGTGAGTTGGAGTATGAGGTGGAGAAGATTCTGAATTCTCGTTGGGTACAAGGTTCACTGCAATATCTAGTCCACTGGAAGGGCTTTGGGCCAGAGGAACGAACGTGGGTTTCTGTCAAAGACATGCATGCTCCTCGCTTGGTTCGGCGATACCACATACTAAATCCTTCCAAGCCTGGTCCATTGGATAAGGGTCCTGAGGCCCCTCGTAAGAGGGGGGGTACTGTCAGGATTGTGCTGAAACCTGGTGTGAACTGAACCTGCTTTTGCTTCTGTGTGCCACACCCGCTTGCTTCTCTGCTACCTGGCAATGCGGGAGTTAATCTGATTTCCTAGGAGACTTGATCTTTCCAGCTGAGTAGGTCTTTAGACTGACAGGAATCTCTGCCTATCTGGAACCTGGATATCTGAGCGCCGGTCCAATGGGGGATTCGGACTGGGCTCTGGTTCAGTATAAATAGGAAGCTAAGACAGAGTTCCAGTGCTGGTTATTAGCTTAATACTCTGATTCCAGCTTCCCTTGTCTACTCCTGCGATCCCCACTCCTAATCCCTCTGTTTTGCTCGACTTGATCCCTGACCTCCTGCCTGACTTTTTGACTACCCGTTTGCTTGCTGATTTTGTACTGCTTTGCCTGTTTGGATTTTGGACCCGGCTTGTTTGACCATTCTTTTGTGTTTGTCCGTCTTGTTCCGTGTGCACGTATTTAGCGCAGGGAACGTCAACGTGGTTGTCCACGGCCACCTAGGGCCGACTGAGGCAAGTAGGCAGGTGACAGTGGGTGGGTTCAGATCTAGGGCCCACTGTCTCTTGTCTTGTCTAGGCCTGCCAGTCCTGACAGCCTACTGCTAAAACCCTTGCCAAACTGTTTGCTAGTCACATCCTCTGGTTACATGGGGTACCTACCAACATTGTCTCGGACCGAGGGGTACAATTTGTGTCAAGGTTTTGGAGGGCTTTTTGTGAATTATTAAAAATATCTCATTCTCTTCAGCATTCCACCCGGAAACAAATGGTCAAACTGAACGTACCAACCAGTCCCTTGAGCAATATTTAAGGTGTTATATTTCGGATAACCAAAGTACCTGGTCTGAATATTTACCTATGGCTGAGTTTGCTCTAAACAATCATGTTAACGCCTCAACACAGCAGACCCCATTTTATTGTAACTATGGTTATCATCCCCGGTTTACTGCAGTCCCCAATCAAGAGGCACACTTCAATTCCTTTGCAGAACTTACCAAAAAACTGTGCACAGTTTGGGCGGAGAGTCTTGCGACTCTTGCCGTTTCCCAGCAAAAACAAATCCAGTATGCCAATCGCAAATGCCGCCTAGGTCCCCAGTATCTGGTGCAGGGCCGGATTAAAGGGAGGGCACAAGGGGCACGTGCCCAGGGGCCTCCACCACTAGGGGGCCTCCACCAGCCTAAACGCAGAAGTGGTGTCTGGGAGCCAGTCCCACGCGCAAAAAGCATGTGGAAACCCTACCTGGACACAGCACTGGCCACACTGCATGCTGTCCAGGGAGGGAGGCAGGTGTAGGGTTAATCCTGTGTAAGCATCTCCCTCCCGGCAGGCTCAGACTCCCCCCTGGTGGGTCTTTGAATGGATTCTTCCTGTCAAGCTTCCGGGGGCCTGTCTCCTGCCGAGGTCCTAACTCCCCCTTGCCCCTCCCCCTCACTGAGGAGAGGACAGCGTGGGACCTCAGCAAGGAAACCTGATCTCTCCAGCAGGGAAGTGACATCATGGAGCATGCTGGAGCATCTGTCACAGTGGCTGACAGGCTGAAGGAACAGAGAAGAGCCAGGAGAAGACCTGTCATCTGCCCAGATCAGGTGAGTATGAGGTTTTGTTTTGTATTGGCACATCAGAGCAGGGGTATGTACTATAGGGGCATATATCAGAGCAGGGATATATACTATAGGGGCATATATCAGAGCAGGGGAATATACTATAGGGGCATATATCAGAGAAGGGGTATATACTATAGGGGCATATATCAGAGCTGAGGGCATATACTATGGGGGCATATATCAGAGCAGGGGTATATACTATAGGGGCATATATATATATAGCCTGTGTGCAGCATATGACATGTAGCCTGTGTGCAGTGTATGGTATATAGCCTGTGTGCAGCCTATGATATATTGCCTGTGGGCAGTGTATGGTATATACCCTGTGTGCATTGTATGATATATAGCCTGTGTGCAGCATATTGTGTATATATATTGCCTGTGTGCAGCATATGGTGTATATATAGCCTGTGTTTAGCATATGACATGTAACCTGTGTGCAGCTATATATGCCATGATCCTTAGGGTATATTCACATGTAGCATATCCGCTATAGATTATACACAGCCTTTAAGTACTTTCTGCTCTTTACTGCTTCAGGTAGTTTATATGGTTGGGAACTGAAGATGGGACTTAGACTTGCAAGTCCAGGTTCTGCCTACGATTCACAACTGCATATGCTGCTGTGGTGGCTAACACAGGGGGCAAGAGAGCACAGAAAGTACTTAAGAGCTGTGTTCTCACATTGAATTAAGTGGGAACACACCGCAATGCTCACCCCTCCCCCATCATGTCTCTAGGGCCTGGCATCTTCCTCTGGACTGCAGCCTCTAGGGACCATCATATGCAGAACAGAGGAGGATGTTGAGCCATCCAGCCAGGAGTGAGGAGGGGTAGGTGCTAAGTCCCCTACAGTAATCAGCCACCTGTATAGATTGCTGTATGGTTTATTTGTGGGGGAAGAAAATGGGGGGGGCCCCCAACAAAATTGTTGCCCAGGGCCTCCACCAACCTTAGTCCGGCCCTGATCTGGTGGGGGAAAAGGTATGGTTGTCTACCAAGAACTTACGTCTAAGGGTCCCTTCAGTTAAAAATTGCTCCCCAATATATTGGTCCATTTCCCATTATAGAAATAATCAATCTAGTATCCTTTAAGTTACAGTTACCTCGCTCATTAAAAATACATCCTGTGTTTCACAAAAGTCTTCTCAAGAAATACACTCCTCCAACAGTCTCTTGTCCTCCTACCCTTCCAGTTGTGGTCCAAGGTGAGTTAGAGTATGAGGTAGAAAGAATTCTAGACTCAAGGAGAATTCGCAGGACCGTTCAATATCTGGTACACTGGAAGGGGTATGGCCCAGAGGAGCGTACATGGGTAACTGCACGAGATCTCCATGCCCCTGATTTGATAAAAAAATTCCATTTGGAACATCCAGATAAGCCTGGAGGTTCTTGTGAGGGTCCGGAGGCCCCTCCTCAAGGGGGGGGGGGGGTTCTGTTAGGGCTCGAGTCATGCGCTCAGCTCGGCGCCCATAGCAGTCAGACTGCTTTTCATGTTCTTACTCTGCTCTGCTATTCCTGGTTATAGCAATCTACACTTGCCTCATGTTTCTTGCCTGTGAAAGTGCCTAGCTCACCCTAGTGTTACTTGATCTAGCATTTCCCTGTATTCATTTTCTGGTAACCTGACTTTTGCTATTGACCATTTGACTACCCCTTTAGACACAATTTTGTACTTTGCTGCTCGGCTGGTTTTGACCCGGATTTCTGACTTCCCTTCATTGTGTTGTGTATTGTCTTGTTTCGTTTTGTGTTTTCACTTTAGTGAGATCAAGGACTGCCTTCCAGTTGTCCGTTTGCTATATTAGAGCATCTGAGACAAGCAGGTAGGGGCAGCGGGGCGGGTGCCACCTTCAGGGCTCACCTGTCCTTGTGTTTCCCTGTCCCTAGCCTAACACCACCTATCAGAATACTATAATAAACGCAACAACCTAAAATTTCGGGACATCTCGGAGTCCATTCTGCCATCTGACTTGTCCCCTTACATTCAGCGACTCATTAAACTTGTTCTGCCTGCTACTGCTAATCGTGAACTGGTGATCGACTGGGTTTGGGGGGTCCCTCGAGGCAAACATCTTCCACAAGAAATGCCTACAGATGTCATCTCCAGAGTTCACTTTCTCCATGTTAAGACTGCTTTCTTGACAACAATCAGGCAGATGGCGAAACTTCCAGGTGACTACCAAGCCACATCTGTCTACTCTGATCTCCCCTGAGACTTTGCGGTGGCGTAAAACATTTGCTGACCTCACCAGGATATTAAGGGATGAACACATTCCTTACAAATGGAACAATTCTGCATGCCTGACGGTGCTTAAAGGAGATAGAAGCCATTTGATTACCAGTCCAGAGGATGGGATGCAACTATTAAACTCTTGGAACTCTCTTTCAGGTTGATTTCACTTGCGTATAGACAGACAGATTGTGTTACTTTCATTTTGTTCTACATTCCCCTATAGCCCCATCCCACAGCGCGCTTAGTTGTGTTGATACCATGTGCTACTTGAGTTACTGTGCTACGTATTGCTTGAGCTACTGAGTTTACATCATTTCTATGTTGATTGTTTATACTACCTGCTTGTTTCTGTATTTTAAGACTAGTATTGTTATTTTTTCGCAACCATATATGTATCACCTATGCGATTTCCACAGCGTTTTTTCTGCCTAGCATAACCTCCATGTAGTTATTACATGTGTGATTTTTAGCTCGTAAAAATGTTCTATCCTCATCTTTATGTTCTATCCTCATCTTTATATTCGTTTTATGTGCATTTGCTTGTGAGTTCCTACATTATGTATTAGCGTTGTGCTCTATCCACTTTATATCCTGCCTCTCTCTATATAGTCTCTCTGCATTGCTTGTGGGTAGTTGATTAGCTTTATCTGCGTGATACGCCTCAGCGTGTGTAGTTTCAGCACTTTCCCAGCAACTCCATGCTCTGCGTCTTTTCTGCATATGTAACACATGTAAATCCTCAGCAGCTCAGCATTGTAACTTTACGTATGAGTTGATCATATATGTTCTGTCCTGTGAATGTTTCTGTTACTCACCGGCATTATGTTCTATTTACATCCCTTCTTGCATATCTACTGTTCCTGCTGTTTTTTCGCCTCATGTTCCTGCATTGTACTCCTGCATTGCACCGAATTGTGTACACTTTTTACTGTAGAGTGATGTACAAAATTTGTTTTGAAAATCCCAATAAACATATATTGAAACGTTAAGAGATGATCTTAAGGTGATGTTAGGTGCCCAAGGTGAATCTCATCCAATCCGCACTGAGTTTCATTTCTAGCACTTAGCCAAAAATTGCCCCATTGGCTTTACATGGGAGTGCAAAGGGGTTGATTTCTCTCTGTCCCTTAAAGAGATATGAGTGAAACCGAAGCTGGTCCTAGATGCCCAGGGGCATCTCATCCAACCCGCACTGAGTTTCATTCCTAGCGCCTAGTGGCAAAAATGGCTTATTTCACTGCTCAGAGCAGATTTCTGCATTCTGCATTCCCATAGAAAATCGCTGGTATCTCCATTCACTTGCATTGGGTGCAAAAGATGTTGCATTTCTTGACCAGCTTCAGAGATGCACGTGAAACTGAAGGTGATGTTAGGTGCCCAAGGTGCATCTCATCTAATCCGCATGGAGTTTCATTTCTAAGGGATTGTGATCCCAACCTTTTGGGAGGTATATTTAGCAGGTACTTTATTGCCGGAGGCAGAATACCTTGTTTTCCCAAAGGTTAAGACTTCACTTTTATTTGGTATTAATAAAAAATTCCCAGTTGTGTAATGTGTATGTACAGTGCTCTTTATTTAAAATAGGAGCATCGTGATAACGACTTGTGTTTTAATGACTCTTGTATTGACTTAGTACACACAATGTCTGGTGATTGAAAGGGGATACGGCAGTGTGGCTACGATCTCTCAGAATTGCTCCGTGAACCTGGGGGTTAACTTCACCTCCTCAGTTTTCTAGTGGGGAGCTAAGTGTGGTGTCACTCATTAGTGTACACCAAGGGAGATCGTGCTAATGTTGATGCCTATATGTTTGCAACTCAGTGGTCAGCGGCTGGTGTGATTCCCTGTGTCTGTACACAATACTGGAATACCAAGTCGCCGTACAGTTAATGACAGTAGTATAGTAGCGGTATAGTGACACTTAGAGGGGTGCACAATTGTGACGTCTACTGTATATAACGCCCGTGTGCTATCGGGGGTTAAATTAAATAAAGAGCACTGTACATACACATTACACAACTGGGAATTTTTTATTAACAAATAAAAGTTAAGTCTTAACCTTTGGGAAAACAAGGTATTCTGCCTCCGGCAATAAAGTGACTGGAGTTTCATTCCTAGCACCTAGCCCAAAAATCGCCCCATTGACTTTACATGGGAGTGCAAAGGGGTCGATTCCTCTGTGTCTTTTTAACGCCCCCACAGCCCGTGCCTTAACGCAATCGGGCGTACATTTACACCCGCGGTTTACCCGATCGCTGTGTGTACACACACATCGATCGGGTAATAATGGCTGCTATAATGTATAGCAGGCCATTATAGCTTGTCGGCATGGGGGGGTGACTTACTTAATTCAAACCAGCCAATTACAGTGATTTTCATCTTCTGGGGTCATCGGTGAGCCGATGACCCAGAAAACAATGGTGATTGGTGCTGTCCGAAACAGCACCAATCACCATTACTGTGTTTAGTAAAGGGGACCATGGTGCCACCCTCCAGATCGCCGCAATTGGCCAATAGGGGTATCAGGAAGGACACCATTTTCCAGTGTGACACCTGTTCTGATCACCCCGACCTCTGCATAAAGGATTGCTTTAAGGGGTACCACACATCATTGGAGTTTTATAAATTCTTTCCCTTATTCCTATTTCAGGGGTCACGTAGATCCAGGGATTATTCTTGCCATTATGGAGTCGGGAAGGAATTTTCCCTGTGATGAGGCTACTGTCGTCTGCCTCACAAGGGTTTTTTTGCCTTCCTCTGGATCAACACAGGTTGAATTTGATGGACTCCTGTCCTTTTTAACCTTATAGACTAATAATTGGCATAATACCCCCAAATAAATTAAAATTGTCCCTTTTTTCCAATTAAATAGGCATGGCCCCTATTCCCATTAGAGGCTTGCCATGTTGCATTTACAAAGCCTCTGTACTGCTGAGACAGTGATAACCCCCCACAAGTGACCCCATTCTGGAAACTAAACCCCTTAAGTAATCTATCAAGGGGGGCAGCGGGGATATGGACCCCTTGGTGACGGGCACATTTGTGCCGTGAAAATAAAGAAATGGTATTTTTAATCTTCACAGCACATGTTCTAAATATGTGCCCATCAGCAGTGGGGTCCATATGCTCACTGCACCCCTTGTTAGATTCCTTGAGGGGTGTAGTTTCCAGACTAGGGTCACTTGTGGGGAGTTTCTACTGTCCTGACAGCACAGGAGCTTTGTAAATGTGACATGGCCTCCACCCTCCATTCCAGCCTCTAAATGGTGCTATGTCCCTTTGGTGGCTTGCCCTGTGCCCATATGGCACATTATGTCCACATGTGGGGTATTTTCATACTCAGGGGAAACTACCCTACACGTTTTGTGTTTTTTTTTTTTTCTCTTTTAAACCCTTGTGGAAATGAAAAAAAAATCAAGGCTACACCAACATTTAGAGTAAAAAAATATAAATTTTTACCCTAAATCATTGATCTAGTCTTGATTTTTTTCATTTTTACAAGGGTTAAACAATAAAAAAAAACACAAAGGGCCACATGTATCATCCGGCGAACGGATGATTTTTTGCGGAAAGTGCCGATTTGCGTATTTTTTTTTATTCGCAAATGGCCGATTTGCGAATAAAATATTCGCAAATCGGCATTTTCCGCCGAGTACGCCAGGGGGGCGGAAAGGGGGCGTGTAGTGGGCGATAGTGGGCGTGTAGTGGGCGATTTACCATCCGTTCCGCCCAAATGTACGCCGAAAACCTACTCCAGTCCTCAGCTGGCGTAGGTTTTCGGCGGTGCGCACCGGCGCGCACGGGATTTATGTAGAGGCAGTCCGCCTCTACATAAATCTCCGTAGCGCCGGAGCTGCGGGGGCTTTTATAAGTCCGGCGTAAAAAACGCCAGACTTAATAAATGCCCCCCAAAATGTGTAGCGCAATTTCCCCAAAGTACGGAAGTACCCAACCTATGGACATAAAGCACCATGCGGGTGCAGGGTAAGCCTCCAAAGGGAAGGAGTGCTTCCATGAAGCGAAATTTTTACTTTCCCGTCACATTGTTCCACATTTGTGCCTGTCACCAGAGGGGGTCCATAAGCTCACTGCACCACTTGTTAGATTCCTTGAGGGGTGTAGTTTCCAGAATGGGGTCACTTGTGGGCAGGGCCGATTCTAGCTTTTCTGCCGCCTGAGGCGAGAAATGACAAAGCCCCCCCCCCACCCCCCCCCTGGGGAAATTTGGCCAAAAAAATAAAATCTCTATTTTTTTTTTTTTTTTTTTTTTGAGACCATTCTCGATTTTCTATTTTTAAGTTAAATAAGCAGAAAAAACACACAAAGACACAGATGAATCAGTACTAGCAGCCAGGGCCGCTTTAACCAGAGGGCACATGGTGCACGTGCACCGGGCCCACTGGTTAAAGGGGCCCCCCCCGAGCAGGCCGGCCGTTGCTATGTGCGACCAATGCGGTCGCACAGGGCTCCGGCCACCAGCCTGTCAGGGGGGAGCGCCATGGATGGGTAATCTACTTACCCCTCCATGGCGCCCCCTGCAGGGCCCCCCCGTCCGCCGCCGCCCCCGCCCGCGGCTGCTGCGGCGCTTCCGCGCTGCAGCAGCAGCGACACTGACAGAGAGAGAGCCATTGGCTCCCTCCCTGTCAGTCACTCTTGTGGCCGCACTTCCTGCAGTCACAAGAGGCCGCACTCTCCCTCTAGCGCCCGACGTCACTGGAGCGTCGGCGCGAGGGTAAGGGGAGTGCAGCCTCTTGTGACTGCAGGAAGTGCGGCCACAAGAGGGAAGAGAAGAGGAACGCGTGGACCCAGGTGAGTAACAGTGTTTTTTTTTTTTCAATGTTATATGGGAGGGGGGGCTATATACTATTCGGGAGCACAGGGGGCTATATACTATGGGGGAGCACAGGGGGCTATATACTATTCGGGAGCACAGGGGGCTATATACTATGGGGGGCACAGGGGGCTATATACTATGGGGGGCACAGGGGGCTATATACTATGGGGGAGGACAGGGGGCTATATACTATGGGGGGCACAGGGGGCTATATACTATGGGGGGCACAGGGGGCTATATACTATGGGGGAGGACAGGGGGCTATATACTATGGGGGAGCACGATGGGCTATATACTATGGGGGAGCACAGGGGGCTATATACTACTGGGGAGCACAGGGGAGCTATATACTATGGGGGTGCACAGGGGGCTATATACTACTGGGGAGCACAGGGAAGCTATATACTATGGGGGAGCACAGGGGAGCTATAAAATACTGGGGAGCACAGGGGAGCTATATACTACTGGGGAGCACAGGGGTCTATATACTACTGGGGAACACAGGGGGCTATATACTATGGGGGAGCACAGGGGGCTATATACTATGGGGGAGCACAGGGGGCTTTATACTATAGGGGAGCACAGGGGAGCTATATACTATGGGGGAGCACAGGGGAGCTATAAAATACTGGGGAGCACAGGGGAGCTATATACTACTGGGGAGCACAGGGGTCTATATACTACTGGGGAACACAGGGGGCTATATACTATGGGGGAGCACCGGGGGCTATATACTATGGGGGAGCACAGGGGGCTATATACTGTGGGGGAGCACAGGGGAGCACAGGGGGCTATATACTGTTGGGGAGCACAGGGGAGCTATATACTATTGGGGAGCACAGGGGTCTATATACTATTGGGGAGCACAGGGGTCTATATACTATGGGGGAGAGCACAGGGGGGCTATATACTATGGGGGAGCACAGGGGACTATATACTACTGGGGAGCACAGGGGTCTATATACTATGGGGAGCACAGGGGTCTATATACTATGGGGAGCACAGGGAAGCTATATACTATGGGGGAGGACAGGGGGCTATATACTATGGGGGGCACAGGGGGCTATATACTATGGGGGGCACAGGGGGCTATATACTATGGGGAGCACAGGGGGCTATATACTATGGGGGAGCACGATGGGCTATATACTATGGGGGAGCACAGGGGGCTATATACTACTGGGGAGCACAGGGGAGCTATATACTATGGGGGTGCACAGGGGGCTATATACTACTGGGGAGCACAGGGAAGCTATATACTATGGGGGAGCACAGGGGAGCTATAAAATACTGGGGAGCACAGGGGAGCTATATACTACTGGGGAGCACAGGGGTCTATATACTACCTGGGAACACAGGGGGCTATATACTATGGGGGAGCACAGGGGGCTATATACTATGGGGGAGCACAGGGGGCTTTATACTATAGGGGAGCACAGGGGAGCTATATACTATGGGGGAGCACAGGGGAGCTATAAAATACTGGGGAGCACAGGGGAGCTATATACTACTGGGGAGCACAGGGGTCTATATACTACTGGGGAACACAGGGGGCTATATACTATGGGGGAGCACCGGGGGCTATATACTATGGGGGAGCACAGGGGGCTATATACTATGGGGGAGCACAGGGGAGCACAGGGGGCTATATACTGTTGGGGAGCACAGGGGAGCTATATACTATTGGGGAGCACAGGGGTCTATATACTATTGGGGAGCACAGGGGTCTATATACTATGGGGGAGAGCACAGGGGGGCTATATACTATGGGGGAGCACAGGGGACTATATACTACTGGGGAGCACAGGGGTCTATATACTATGGGGAGCACAGGGGTCTATATACTATGGGGAGCACAGGGAAGCTATATACTATGGGGGAGCACAGGGGAGCTATATACTATGGGGGAGCACAGGGGACTATATACTACTGGGGAGCACAGGGGTCTATATACTATGGGGAGCACAGGGAAGCTATATACTATGGGGGAGTACAGGGGAGCTATATAATACTGGGGAGCATGGGAGCTATATACTACTGGGGAGCACAGGGGGCTATATACTACTGGGGAGCACAGGGGGCTATATACTATGGGGGAGCACAGGGGGCTATATACTATGGGGGAGCACAGGGGAGCTATATACTAATGGGGAGCACAGGGGTCTATATACTATGGGGGAGAGCACAGGGGGGCTATATATATTATGGAGAGCACAGGGAGGCTATATACTATTGGGGAGAGCACAGGGGGGCTATATATATTATGGAGAGCACAGGGAGGCTATATACTATTGGGGAGAGCACAGGGGGCTATATACTATTGGGGAGAGCACAGGGGGGCTATATACTATTGGGGGAGAGCACAGGGGGGCTATATACTATTGTGGGAGAGCATAGCGGTCTATATACTATTGGAGAGCACAGGGGGGCTATATACTATTGGGGGAGAGCACAGGGGGGCTATATACTATTGTGGCAGAGCACGGGGGGGCTATATACTACTGGGGAGAGTGCACAGGGGGGCTATATACTAATGGAGGAGCGCACAGGAGGGCTGTATATAACTGGAGGAGCACATGAGGGGCTATATACTACAGGGACACCTTAAAACTATGGAGGCACAGAGGGGTGTAACTATGTAGGGGCACGGAGGGGTGTAACTACTATATAGGGGTACAGGGGACCTAACTACTGTATGTGTTGGAGCCTAAAATATTTCTCTGGCAGATTCTGGAGAGAAGATTCACAGCCAGGAGAAGACTTCAAGGTGGCCCACGCTGGATGGAGAGAGAGAAAAGGTGACAGACTCTGATCGGAGAAGACGCCTCCGGTGAGTCACTGGATGTAACTGCACTCTGTTATAGGGTTGTAGTGTTAGGGGTCATGATGTGGCGGTATTATGTAATGGTATCATTGATGATAGCTTTCTGTTTTGTTTAGTGCAGTTTTTATGTAATATGTAATCACTGTATGGTGGAAATAGTGTTATAAGGTAACTACTGTATGTATTGGGGCTCTTGATACAGTGTGGGGGCAAATTCAGTACATTATACAATGTGCCGAAAGGGAAGGGGGGGCCCACTCTTGAGGGCTGTGCACCGGGCCCACCAATGTATTAAAACGGCCCTGCTAGCAGCTGTACTTGAATGAGCTGACAAATTGCCCTCCTCACATTCCCTGTAATATCACCATGCCCGTAGTGCCTCTCACATTCCGTGTAATATCACCATGCGCATAGTGCCCCTCACATTCCCTGTAATATCACCATGCCCATAGTGCCCCTCACATTCCCCCTACAATATTATCATGCCTCCGGCCCTCCTCACGTTCCCTATAATATAACCATGCCCATAGTGCCCCTCACATTTCCCATACAAGAATTCCAGCACTGCCAGGACCCCCATTCAACATGATTAATGCCTCAGCTGAGTATCCTATCCTGTGACCTGACAGCAGTCTAAACTGCAGGGACCTCAGAGCGATAGTCAGGGAGAGAAGATCCAGGACAGGCACAGTGCAGCATCACAGTGTGTATGGGACAGCACTATAGATAACAGTGTGCGCCCTGCGGGGACCAGATTTTTTAACTGTTTGAGCCACTATGGGCCCCCTGAGAGCTTTAAAACAAACAACAATCTACAACTGCTGACCTCTGACCTCAGGAGCCGGAGAAGAGCCATAAAACGGGCTGCTCTGTTAACTCTTTCAGTACTGCAGAATGTAGAGTATTACTGTGCATCAATTACATTCTGCAATACAGAAAGAGTTAACAGCAGAACATTACTTTTATGCCTCTTCTCCTGCTCTTGCACTATGCTGAGGACAGCTCGGAGTTCGGCAGTGCAGAGAAGACATAATATAGCGTCCCCGCCGCTGTTAACTTTTTCTTTTCTACAGTGTGTAAGTGATGCAGAGTATAATAACTCTTCATTATTGAAAGGGTTAACAGCAGGAGACACTATATCTATGTCTTATGTGATGTGAATACCTGTGAATACGAGGCTTCCAGTGCCTCCTCAGCGCTTCTCATGAGGCAACTGACAGGAAACACGGCTGGGCACTGAGCCGTAACTAGTTGTAATGATACGGGCACAGGACGCTGATGACGCCCCCCCTCAAGGGCTGTGTTATCTGCCGCCTGAGGCGAAGACTTCACCTCGCCTCATGGCAAATACGGCCCTGCTTGTGGGGGGTTTCCACTGTCCTGGCAGCATAGGGTCTTTGTAAATGCAACATGGCCCTCGAAATCCATTCCAGCCAAATCCAGCCTCCCAAAGCCAAATGACGCTCCTTCCCTTCGGAGGCCCTCTTGCGGCTTGTCACGGCCGCGGCGGCGTCCCGTGCTCGGGGCCGCCGCCGCGACTCCCCACTGCCCCATGCAGCAGCCGGTGTCCGTAGGCAGGGACCCGGCGCTGCTGTCACTTCGACCCCGGGGGGCGCCTTACCTCTCCACGCTCCTGTCCGTCGCTGTGCCGGCCGGCGCGCGCGTCCCCGCCTCCGAGGGCGCGCGCGCGCCGGCTGTCTCAGATTTAAAGGGGCAGTGCTCTCCTAATTGGTCCATGTGCACAATCACTCCCTATAAATTCCAGCCCTGCCCCACTACAGGTGTTGGAGCCTCTACATGCTTCCCCTAGCGTTTGGCCCAGCTCCCTGTTGTTCCTCATTCCTGTCCACTACCTGGTCCCTAGTCCTTGTTCCTGGTTCCTGCTTCCCCGTTACTCTATTGCTCCTGTCTTCAGCCTGTCTCCTCTGGTCACGACTACAGACCTCTGCCACTACCATCTCCTGCCTACTTGCTCCTGCCACGCCTCGCCTGCCATCACCAGCAACCAAGCTAGGGGTAGCGACCTGGGGGTCGCCTGCCGCAGCAAGTCCATCCCGCCTTGCGGCGGGCTCTGGTGAAAAACAGCGGCCCCTTAGACTCCGCTCCCTGGTGAGGTTAGTGCCATCGCTGGTGACGGTCCAGTGGATCCACTACTCCAGGCATAACAGTAGGGTCCAACCATGGATCCCGGCGAGGTGCCTGATCTCCGTGACGTCGCCAGAGTGGTCGCGCAACAGGCTCAACAAATCCAGCAACAGTCGCAGCAAATCCAGCAATTGACTGCCGCCCTACAGCAGCATGCTACAGCCCAGCGCTCACCACCACCAGCAGCCACTTGCTAATGCCAAGCCTTTGTCTGGTCTACCGCACGAATACCAAGACTTTATTGATGTCTTCTCGGCCAAGGAGGCAGACTCTCTACCACCTCATCGGTCCTATGATTGCCCTATAGACCTTCTTCCTGGAACTTCTCCCCCACGTGGTCGAGTATACCCTCTCTCTGTGCCCGAGACGGAAGCCATGTCCTCCTACATCCGGGAGAACTTACAGAAGGGCTTCATCCGTAAATCCACGTCTCCCGCTGGCGCTGGATTTTTCTTTGTGCAGAAGAAGGACGGTTCCCTCCGCCCATGCATAGACTACCGGGGCTTAAATAAGGTGACTGTCAAGAACCGCTATCCTCTTCCGCTAATCCCAGAACTATTCGACCGTCTCCGTGGAGCTAGGATCTTCTCCAAGTTGGATCTCAGGGGAGCGTATAACCTGATCCGTATTCGTGAAGGAGACGAATGGAAGACCGCTTTCAACACCAGAGATGGGCACTACGAATATCTGGTCATGCCATTCGGCCTATGCAACGCCCCAGCAGTCTTCCAGGAATTCGTGAATGATTTATCCCGCGATCTCCTCTATGTCTGCGTCATTGTCTATCTTGACGACATCCTGGTCTTCTCCCACGACCAGCAGACCCACGTGTCCCATGTACGACAGGTTCTACGGAGACTACGGGCCAACCGTTTGTATGCCAAGCTGGAGAAGTGCGTTTTCCATCAGCGCAGCCTGCCGTTTCTTGGATACATTGTCTCCGACCAGGGCCTACAGATGGATCCTGCCAAGCTCTCAGCTGTTCTCCAGTGGCCTCGTCCTGAGGGACTTAGAGCTATCCAACGATTCCTTGGTTTTGCCAACTACTATCGGCAATTCATCCCTCACTTCTCTACCCTGGTTGCACCCATAGTGGCTCTCACAAAGAAGAAAGCGGATCCTAGACGCTGGCCTCCCGAGGCCGAACATGCCTTCAATAGCCTAAAGTCTGCCTTTGCCTCCGCTCCTGCTCTAGTTCGCCCGGATATCTCCAAGCCGTTTTCTCTTGAAGTTGATGCTTCCTCTGTGGGCGCCGGAGCAGTCCTCTCGCAAAGGGACACATCAGGCAAGACCAGAACCTGCGGGTTCTTTTCTAAGACTTTTTCCCCTGCCGAGAGGAACTATACTATAGGAGATCGGGAACTCCTGGCTATTAAGCTGGCACTGGAGGAGTGGCGTCATCTCCTAGAGGGGGCTAAACATCCCGTTAACATCTACACGGACCACAAGAACCTCCTCTACCTCCAATCGGCTCAACGCCTCAATCCCCGGCAGGCCAGGTGGTCCCTCTTCTTCTCTCGGTTCAACTTCACCATTCATTTCCGTCCAGCCGAGAAGAATATCAAGGCCGATGCGTTATCCCGAGCATCCGATGTTATGGGGCAAGAGGAATCTCCTCGACACATAATACCTCCCGATCGCCTAGTACCAGTTGCCACTTCTACTCTGCAGCAGTTGCCTCCCGGTAAGACTTGTGCGCCCCCACACTCCGTAAACGCATCTTGAAATGGGGTCATTCCTCTATGGTGGCCGGGCATCCGGGAGTTCTAAAGACCGGGCAACTGATCTCCCGCCACTACTGGTGGCCTAGCCTACTCCAGGATGTCAAAAACTTTGTGGCGTCCTGTACCATCTGTGCCAGAAACAAGTCCTCTCATCAAAGACCTGCCGGCCTACTTCAGCCCTTGCCAGCTCCAGACCGCCCCTGTTGTCATATAGGCATGGACTTTGTCACAGACTTACCTCCATCTGCGGGTAACACAGTCATCTGGGTTGTCACGGACCGCTTCTCCAAGATGTCCCACTTCGTGGCTCTTCCTGGATTACCATCAGCCCCTCGCCTGGCCCAGCTGTTCTTTCAGCATATCTTCCGCCTCCATGGTCTTCCTCTTCATATAGTCTCTGACAGAGGCTCACAATTTGTCTCCAGATTCTGGCGTGCTCTCTGCTCTCAACTCCAAGTGAAGTTGGACTTCTCTTCGGCCTATCATCCCCAGACCAATGGGCAAGTGGAGAGGGTCAATCAGGTCCTTGGCAATTATCTTCGACATTTCGTCTCCGCTCGCCAGGACAACTGGTCCAGTCTGCTTCCTTGGGCAGAGTTTTCCTACAATCATCTGGACTCGAGCTCCACAGGCAAGTCACCCTTCTATGTGGTCTATGGACGTCACCCTCGTCCTCCTCTGCCTCTCTCTCCATCCTCTGAGGTCCCAGCCGTGGAGGAGTTGTTATCTGACCTGCAGTCAATCTGGGAACAGACTCGACAATCTCTGCTCAAGGCATCTGTCCGCATGAAGGACCAGGCGGATAAGAGAAGAAGACCCGCCATGAATTTTCTCCCTGGTGACAAAGTCTGGCTCTCGGCCAAATATGTCCGACTCAAGATTCCCAGCTAGAAGTTGGGTCCTTGTTTCCTCGGTCCTTTCTCGGTGCTAAAACGCCTCAACCCTGTCACCTACAAACTCCGCCTACCCCCTACAATGTGGATTCCAAACGCCTTCCATGTCTCCCTCTTAAAGCCAGTGGTCCTCAACCGGTTCTCCGATAAGGCTTCGCTCTCTGCTCCACAAGCCGTCTCTGATGACGTTTACATTGTCAAAGACATTCTGGCTATGAAAACTGTCAGAGGGAGACGATCCTTCCTAGTGGACTGGAAAGGATTTGGTCCTGAGGAGAGGTCCTGGGAACCCGAGGCTAACATCCTGGACCAAGACCTCATCAAGAGGTTCCTACAGGCCAGAAAGAGGGGGAGGCCAAGGGGGGGGGGTACTGTCACGGCCGTGGCGGCGTCCCGTGCTCCGGGCCGCCGCCGCGACTCCCCACTGCCCCATGCAGCAGCCGGTGTCCGTAGGCAGGGACCCGGCGCTGCTGTCACTTCGGCCCCGGGGGGCGCCTTACCTCTCCACGCTCCTGTCCGTCGCTGTGCCGGCCGGCGCGCGCGTCCCGGCTGTCTCAGATTTAAAGGGGCAGTGCTCTCCTAATTGGTCCATGTGCACAATCACTCCCTATAAATTCCAGCCCTGCCCCACTACAGGTGTTGGAGCCTCTACATGCTTCCCATAGCGTTTGGCCCAGCTCCCTGTTGTTCCTCATTCCTGTCCACTACCTGGTCCCTAGTCCTTGTTCCTGGTTCCTGCTTTCCCGTTACTCTATTGCTCCTGTCTTCAGCCTGTCTCCTCCGGTCACGACTACAGACCTCTGCCACTACCATCTCCTGCCTACTGCTCCTGCCACGCCTCGCCTGCCATCACCAGCAACCAAGCTAGGGGTAGCGACCTGGGGGTCGCCTGCCGCAGCAAGTCCATCCCGCCTTGCGGCGGGCTCTGGTGAAAACCAGCGGCCCCTTAGACTCCGCTCCCTGGTGAGGTTAGTGCCATCGCTGGTGACGGTCCAGTGGATCCACTACTCCAGGCGTAACACGGCTGCATAGCGCTTTATGTCCACATGTGGGGTATTTCTGTACTCGGGACAAACTGCTCTACACGTTTTGTGTTTTTTCTCTTTTAAACCCTTGTGAAAATTAAAAATTCACAGCTAGGCCAGTGTTTAGGTGTAAAAAATGGGATTTTTAACCAACATCATTGATCTAGTCTTGACATTTTTCATTTGTGCAGGGGGTTAAAAGAGAAGAAACAAAACATGTAAAGAAATTTCCCCTGAGTACGGAAATATATGCGTTCACACTACGTATATTTCAGTCAGTATATGTATATTTCAGTCAGTATATTTCAGTCAGTATTGAAACCAAAACCAGGAGTGGATTAAAAACACAGAAAGGATCTGTTCACACAATGTTGAAATTGAGTGGATGGCCGCCATTTAATGGCAAATATTTGCTGTTATTTTAGAACAACGGCTGTTATATTGAAATAATGGCAGTTATTTACTGTTATATGGCAGCCATCCACTCAATTTCAATATTGTGTGAACAGATCCTTTCTGTGTTTTCAATCCACTCCTGGTTTTGGTTGCTATGAGGACCAAATACTGCCTGAAATATACGTAGTGTGAACCCAGCCTTAAAGGGAACCAATCACCTCCAAAATGCATATATAGCTTTTTAAATGTGCTGTTAGAGCACACAGCACACTTTCCATACATGTTTCTATATACTCCCTGCCTCCCCCATGTAATCCATAAAGTAACTTTATAAAACTGGCGCCCGGTATGCAAATTACATCAGGTAGTCACCTGGGCGGTGTTCGGCTAGATGGTAGTCACAGTCAGTCCGGGTCCCCTGGGCGTTCTTTGGTGGTAATCACACCCCTCTGGGCGTGATTCAAATCACCCAGTAGCTCCGTCACTCGGGAGCGCTCCGGGCGCGACGTTGGCGCGCCTACGTTCTTACGCTGCCGCACATGCGCAGTACAGCCGCTTCCATTCAGGCTGCACTGCGCCTGTGCAGAATAGCCTCAAACTCAGTGTGAGCCGGAGTTCAAGGCTATTCTGCACAGGCGCAGTACAGCCAGAATGGGAGCGGCTGTACTGCGCATGCGCGTCGGCGTAAGAACGTAGGCGCTCCGACGTCGTGCACGGCGCGCTCCCGAGTGATGTCGGAGCTACTGGGTGATTTGAATCAAGCCCAGAGGGGTGTGATTACCACCGAAGAATGCCCAGGGGACCCGGACTGACTGTGACTACCATCTAGCCGAACACCGCCCAGGTGACTACCTGATGTAATTTGCATACCGGGCGCCAGTTTTATAAAGTTACTTTATGGATTACATGGGGGAGGCAGGGAGTATATAGAAACATGTATGGAAAGTGTGCTGTGTGCTCTAACAGCACATTTAAAAAGCTATATATGCATTTTGGAGGTGATTGGTTCCCTTTAAAGAGTATCTAAGAAAGCCTGGTAGGCCGATAGCCTGTCTATTATAAAGACCTGGTCAATCCTGCCTTGAGTTTGAATTTGAGTGGCTCAGTGGTTACCACTGTAACCTTGCAGTGCTGGGGTCCTGGGTTCAAATACCACCAAGGCCAACATCTGCATGAAGTTTGTATCTTCTCTCCACGTGATCACCTGTTCACACTGCTGCGGTGTACCGTGAGGCCCCGTAAGTTGCGAGAAGAAGATAGGGAGTGAATGTCTGCGGTGTGCTTTAAAAATTTAAATTGAACATTTAAAAAAAAAAAAAAAAGACCATAAAGTGTCCGTTATCAGCCTTTAGATGAGGCAGGCAGGAAACCTCCCAAAAATTAGGCCTGACACAGAATGGCAGTGAGGGCACAAAGAACCATTAAAAGTGAGGTAGGAAGTGAGCCTCCCAACAATTATGCCAGACATAGCATGGCGGTGAGGACAGAGTGACCCAGGTAGAAGCGGTAGCAGGTGAGCTGCACTGAAGATCCGCGGCAGGGCAGCCCAGCACCTCCAAGTCAAACTCAAAATCAAATCAGCGGTGGGAAACATCCAAGCTCACTGCTAATTGCCCTGTGTAACAGGGTGGCATATACTATATAGCTGCAGTTACCCATAGATTTTATTCAACAACCTCCAAAAACTAGTGTGATCTCTATATTTTCTTATTTCTTCATTTCTTTCTACAGTGACATCAAAGCTCACTGCTAATTGCCCTGTGTAAGAGGGTGGCATATACTATATACCTGCAGTTACCCACAGATTGTATACGTTAGTATGGTCAGCAAGGTACTCCCTCGTCATCTTTCTGAAGGCCTCCCCCCTACTCTGTCTAGACTGGGGACGGGTGACATAGTCTTGCTGGGGTGCCATGAAACTGTCAAAGGCCTTGGAGAGTGTTCCTCTGCCCCTTGACAAGCTGCCTGCTCCACCCCTCCTCTCCTCTGCTTTTTGGCCCACAGAATTACGTCCCACAGAATTACGTCCTCTGGTGCTAGTGGTGTCAGATGGCAAGTAAATTTTCAGCTTCTGCACCAGGGCCTGTTGATATTGATTCACTTCTTATAGTGCGTTTCTCGGCAGGAATGAGAGTGGAAAAGTTCTGCTTGTACCAAGGGTCCAGGAGGGTGAACACCCAGTAATCGGTGTTGTAAAAATTTTTTTAACCCGAGGGTCACCGGAAAGACAGCCTAACATAAAGTCAGCCATGTGTGCCAGGGTCCCAACAGGCAAGAATTCCCTCTCCTAAATAGGCTGACTCTCAATTTCCTCCTCCTCCACCAATTCCTCCTCTTCAGGCCATACACGCTTAACAGCTAAGGATTGAGCATGGGTACCCTCTTCAGTCGCGGCAGCAGTCTGCTGCTCCTCTTCCTCCTCCTCTATTTCGTGCTGAGAAACAGACGTGAGGGTGGGCTTGCTATCTAGCGGTGGATGTTCTTCCCCCGTCTCCTAAGACAAAGGCAAAGGCTGACCAGGGAGGTTTGAAGCAGACACAGCAGCGGGATGGTGAGGCTGATGATGGCGGCCTCATCACTGACCATCTGTGTTGACTCCTCAAAGGGGCCCAGTACCTGACAGATAGCAGACATCCATGTCCACTCTTGCATCTGGCAACCCACAATGGAGGGTGGAATTCCACCGGGTGGGCACGTGAACCACCCCAAAATTTAGCCTGACACAGCATGGCAGTGAGAACACAGGGAACCATTAATACACAGGTAGCATATGAACCACCCAAAAACTTAGCCTGACACCACGGAGATACAATAGATGAACAGACAGCCCTACAAAATAGTCGAAGTTGAATTTGACTATTAGTCGAAAGCTCCCCTCCTCCCCCCCTTAATAACTTGTCTTTTAAATTACTAGACTGACCAGTAGCTGACTATTGCCTTTGAAACAGATAAAAAATGAAAGAATGGCAGAGAACACCCGCAAGTTGACATCCACAGATAATATGGTTCGAAATGGACAACACAAGGAGGATGCTAAATTTGGATCCACCATTTTCACTGTCTGTTCCTTTGAACAGTGGCGTGTATCTTGGAGAAACAATAGATGACCAGACAGCCCTGCAAAATAGCACTTGAATTGAAGTTGACTTGATTTGAAAATTTAAATTGAAGATTAGAAAAAAGACCATAAAGTGGCCTTTACAGGTCTTTAGATGAGGCAAGCGTGGAACCTCATAAAAATTAGGCCTGACAAAGTAGAGTACCAAGGGGCATCAACCGCCATGAGGTTCCTAAAAGCATCTGTCTCTACCATCCGATAGGGCAGCATCTTCAGGCTCAACAGTTTGCCTATGTGCACATTTAGGGCTTGTGCATGTGGGTGAGTTGCAGTGTATTTGCACTTCCGTTCAAAGGTCTGTTGTAGGGACAGTTGAACGCTGTGCTTGGACACTTTGCTGGAGGGTGTGGAGCATAGTGGAGGTGAAGGGGTGGGTGTAGGGCGGGAGGCGCTCGTGCCTGGGGCCTGGGCGGGGGGACTAACAGAGCCAGCAAGTGACACAGGGGAAGGAGCAGGGGTGTGACTTGCAGTCACTGAACAGCCTTGGTTCCACTGAGGGGGGTGTTTAGCACTCATGTGCTAACTTTCCCTGCATCATGTGAATCACCACTTCTCCCCACCGCTGATTTGAGTTTGAATTTGAGTTTGAATTTGACTTTAAATTTGACGGTAGCAGTTGTGGTAACTTTCCCTGGCTTGCGTAAATGCGCACAGTTACGATGCACCTTGGTGAGCAAGTCAGCCAAATTGGGGTAGGTTTTAAGGACCCGCAGTAACACTAGGTTGAACACGTGGGCCAGGCATGGCATATGAGTGGGGCTGACGAGTTGCAGAGGCGCCACCAGCTTCTGCCCGTTGTCACACGCAACCAAGTTCACTGCTAGTTACACAGGGTAACTGACAGTAAGCTTGGATATGTCTGCACTAAGAAATAAAGAAATAAGAAAATATACTGGTCACACTAGTTTTTTGGAGGCTGTCTGGGTGGGAGGCCCTTGTGCCTGGGGCCTGGGTGGGGGGACACCCACGTGACACAGGGGAAGGAGCAGGGGTGTGACTAGCAGTCACTGAACGGCCTTGGTACCACTGAGTGGGGTGTTTAGCACTCATATGCCTGCGCATGCTGGTAGTGGTGGCCCCCCTGCTGATCCTGGCGTGTCACAGGTTGCACACTACAGTCTTTCGGTCATACGCAATTTCTTTAAAAAAAACCCAGACTTGCGAACATCTAGGCCTGGCCACGGGAGTTTGACTCAAACAGTTGCTGATCTAGTTGCTCTGGCCCTAATTTTCCCTCTGCCCACCCCTCTTCCTCTTCCAACCTGTCCTGTGACAGACCTTGCTAAGTGTAAGTGCTGCTATATCGAGTATGCCACCCTCTTACACAGGGCAATTAGCAGTGAGCTTGTATATGGCTGCACTGAGAAATAAAGAAATAAGAAAATATACTGGTCAGACTAGTTTTTGGGAGGTTGTCAAATACAATCTGTGGGTAAGTTCTGCTATATACTGTATGCTATGCCACCCTCTTACACAGGGCAATTAGCAGTGACCATGGATATGCCTTCACTGAGAAATACAGATATAAGAAAGATACTGGTGGTCACACTAGTTTTTTGAAGGCTGCGGTATACAATCTGTTGGTAACTGCAGCTATACACTGTATGAAACCCCTTACACAGGACAATCAGTAGTGAGCTTGGATATGCCTTGAGTAAGAAATACAGATATCATAAAATATACTGGTGGTCAGGTCACCCTAGTTTTTTGGAGGGTGTAGTATACAATCTGGTGGTGGCTGCAGCTATACACTGTGTGACACCCCCTTACACAGGGCAATCAGTAGTGAGCTTGGATATACCTAGAGTAAGAAATACAGAAATCATAAAACATACTGGTGGTCAGGTCACACAAGTTTTTTGGAGGCTGTGCTATACAATCTGGTGGTGGCTGCAGCTATACACTGTGTGACACCCCCTTACACAGGGCAATCAGTAGTGAGCTTGGATATGCCTTGAGTAAGAAATGCAGAAATCATAAAACATACTGGTGGTCAGGTCACACAAGTTTTTTGGAGGCTGGGGTATACAATCTGTTGGTGACTGCAGCTATACACTGTGTGACACCCTCTTACACATGGCAATTAGCAGTAAGCTTGGGTATGGCTTCAGTAAGAAATACAGAAATAAGTAAATATAGTGGTGGTCAGTGTCACACTAGTATTTGGAGGCTGTCGTATAGAGTCTATGTGTAAGTGGTGGTCTATGGCACCTATTACACAGGACAATGAGCAGTGAAGTTCTATGCAGGTATACTACAAATCACAGCAATACAATGTACGACATCAGCACCACCAGCCACTAAATAATAAAAGAGTACTGAGTACTGAGCACTTCTTAGGGGGTCTGTATGCAACACCTAATGTCCCCTTTCTGCCAGCAGCCGATCACCACAGTGTGCTGCTGAAATCGTGGTAATTGCACTGCAAGTCCCAGCCAGCAGTCTGGAGTAATACAAAAAAATATCGATTTGAAGCCCTTACAAGGGTTGTTTGGTTCTTTCGCTAGTATTCCCTGCCTATTGAAACACTAATTCCCTAAAGCTCTCCCTGACAAGCAGCAGCTCTGTCCCTAATCTCTTCCAGTAGGGATGGTCCGAACCTGCTGAGGTTCGGGTTCATACGAACCTGAACTCTCGGCAATGATTCCCGATGTCTGGCCGCTCCGTGCAGCGGGTGGATACAGCCGGAGGACCGCCTGGAAAACTGGGATACAGCCATAGCCATAGGCTGTATCCCAGTTTTCCAGGCGGTCCTTCGGCTTTATCCACCCTCTCCATGGAGGTGGAAGACAGCGGGAATCATTGCCGAGAGTTCAGGTTCGTACGAACCCGAACCTCGGCAAGTTCGGACCAGAGTAGGGACCCCGTACAGCTTGAATCAGCGCAGAAGTACTGTGGCATATACACGGCGGTACAGGTCGGCTTCATATACTCACGGACAGTCTATTCCAACGGCGGAGGATATAGTAAAACAAATACTTTTATTGCAACGCGTTTCGGCCCTAACATATGTAATAAAGGCCTTTCTCAAGCATGAAAAAGTAGACACCATGTGTACATTATATAGGCATACCCTGATAAGATGATTGGGTAGAACTACCGGGTCAGTGACCCAAGGGGGTTCGGTCATCAATCATTGATGACCGAACCCCCTTAGGTCACTGACCCGGTAATTCTCTATGTATATGAAGCCGACCTGTACCGCCATGTATATGCCACAGTACTTCTGCGCTGATTCAAGCTGTGCGGGGTCCCTACTCTGGCCCTGTAACCAGTTGGTTACGCTATCTGCATATCTCCTTCCCACCTCTGGTGGTGATGCCCCGGAATTAGCTGCGGAGTACAACTACTTATGCCATCAATAGAGTTGTGCCGAATCTTACACTCCTCCAGGTGAGTGGATTCCTGTAGCCTTCTACTACCACACACCTGGCCTCCTCCTACTGCACAAGGAAGCGCCCCTCTTCTCCCCTTTTTCTCATTCCAGCATACATGTGAGCAGAGCCTCGGCGGCCGAGATTTTTATATGGCAGGGTCACCTGATCTGGCCAACCAATCACTGCTGTCGACATGTCTGGGTCCCACATGATTGCAGGATGTACCAAAGAGTCTCCTGCATGTTGATTGGCTGAGAAATTGCGCCCAAACTTACAGGAAACGGATGATGAGGGTTTTCTCGAGTATCGCAAGATGCTCGTTCGAGTAACGAGTACCATTGAGTACCCTAATACTCGAATGAGTACCAAGCTCGGACGAGCATGCTCGCTCATCACTACAGGTTATCAAAGCAAAACAGGCACATGGGGAATTTGTAAGTCTTTATTTTTGTATATTAAGAAATGCCTATACATTGGAAATATGTTTTGTTTAACATAATTCATCAGTATAGACCTAGTTTTCTTTTAAACACAACCCCTTTAAGGCCAAAATTAGCCTAGTCCTAAGTGACATACAGACCTATTGCTAGCCCAGTCATTAGGGTGTTAAAGACAGTTGTTTGCTTTCTGACTCATTTGTTATAGTTTGATCCATTGTTTTCAAAATGTATATTTAATACAGGACAAATTTAGGAAATTTGTTGCAGCAATCTGACTCTCATTGCATACATATAAATCAACAATAGTTAACAAATTAAATGTTTTTTGAACACCTGTTCATAGTAAATTAGTGTTGGAAATTAGTGTTGGTGGTACAGATGATCTCGGTCTTCTTCTGGACCTCTGGGAATAGTCCGTGGCTGCATTTTTAGTTGTTGCCTGGGGAAATCTTGTTGGGAGCTGTGATATGCATGATGCAAGTGGTCTTTGTCCTCTTCAGCTAAAATAGATTATCATAAATTAGCATTAGTAAACATGGATGTTTGGCTTCTTAAGATAAGCGCTACTCTCAGATGCTGAAGCCCGATTGTTTTTCATTTTAATTCCATTGGCTGAAGTAGTTGGATGCAGCTCTACAGAGTCATAGGCTATATGTGTAGCATCCTGGTACGGTGGTCCACTAAGTCTTTATACCATCTGGGTAAAGTGCCTCTGTCAGGTATTGCATCAAATGGGATAAAGGAGATGTGATATATATTTTCCCCACTAGGTGTTACTGTCTTTATTATATGTTCTGCATAGAGTGCAGCTGAAGGAAAACTATTAGTTAACTGTTATATGTCACATGTTGTTGTTTTTTTCGCATTCAAATGCTAATTTTATTTTCAAAAGAAAAAATGTACAAGAGAAAAATGGGTACAAAAATAAGAAAGGGGAATAATAAAAGGAGAAGTAAACATTCAAAGCTTATGTGAGCCACTAGCTTAACAGAAATCAGGGTGAACATGCTCATGACCATCACATATGACAAGAAATCAAAACATTAAATGCACTCATGTCATCCAGTACAATCACAGGATGAGTAAGGGCCCTATTCCACCGTATGATTATCATTTGCGATCAAAAGATTAACGATCTCAAACGATTGCTATTGCGAAAGACCTGAAAACGTTCACTCATTTCCATGGAACGATAATCGTTACTTATGATCGTAATTGCGATCGTTTTTCTTTGCCATTTATTCGCTATTGCGTTCGTATCTATTACAAACTACTGAACGACGTCTTATTCACTGCGAATGATTTGCGAACGAGCAACGATAAAAATAGGTCCAGGTCTTATAAAGAGATCAACGATTTCTCGTTCGGTCGTTAATCGTTAACTGCATTTCAACCGAACGATTATCGTTTAGATTCGAACGATTTAACGATAATCTGAACGATAATCGTCCGGTGGAATAGGGCCCTAAGTGTGAGGCATTGTCCACGAAAATGTCCTGTAGAACGGTCCAACCATGGAGAAAACTACATAAATAACCAGAACAAAGACAAGCAGAGCAGGTTCTTACTGCTATGTATGAGTGGGAAATCTCATCTTTAGAAAATCAGTTTAGGGACCGGAACCGAAATTCAGGGGTGTCTACAAATTCCAACCACTATCTCCACACTTTGTAATGACGATCCACATTAGTCATTGAATCCACTGCTAACTTAAAGTATTTCTTTAAACCATTCAGTAATACTAGGCACTTAATCAGTTTTCCACAAGTGTGGAATCACAGTCATCACAGTCCTAGCAGCAGGGCTGGATTAAGGATGGTGGAGGCCCCGGGCGATAATTTTGTTGGAGGCCCCCACTCTCCCCCCCCCCCCCCCCCCAAAAAAAAAAACAACAAAAAACAAAAAAAAAGATACCTCAATCTGCACCTCTCACACCTCTCACACCTCTCACTCCCAGTGGCGCGACCCGGCCCGGCCCGCCCCGCCATGAGGCGGGGCCCGCGAGCCCCCCCTCGCCACTGCACTCTCTTGTGACGGCAAGCATTTTTTGCTTGCGGTCACAAGAGTCCAGCTCTTACTGGCCCCGGTTGATGCACGGCTGCCAGGGGTGTCCCGTCCTATCCCCGGCAGTGCCTGCATCAGAGATCTCCCCGTGCTCCCGTGGCTCTGACTTCCGTTGCACGGGGAGCTCTCTGATGCACGCGCTGCCGGAGATAGGACGGGACACCCCCGGCAGCTGCGCATCAGCCAGGGACAGACCAGGAGGGAGGCTCGATGGGGGAGCGGATGGCAGGTGAGTTGTGTTGTGTGTGTGTGTTTTTTTTTTTTTTTTTAAGAGGGGGGCCATCTATAAGAAGTGGGGAGAGGGAGGCCATCTTTAAGAAGGGGGGAGAGGGGGGCATCTATAAGAAGGAGGGAAGAGGGGGGCTATCTATAAGGGAGGGGGGCCATCTATAAGAAGGGGGGGAGAGGGGGACCATCTATAAGAGAGGGTGGAAGAGGGGCCATCTATAAGAAGGGGGGAGAGGGGGGCATCTATAAGAAGGGGGGAAAGAGGGGGGCTATCTATAAGGGAGGGGAAGAGGGGGGGCCATCTATAAGAAGGGGGGAGAGGGGGGCCATCTATAAGAAGGGGGGGAAGAGGGGGGCCATCTATAAGAAGGGGGGAAAGAGGGGGGCCATCTATAAGAAGGGGGGAAAGAGGGGGGCCATCTATAAGAAGGGGGAAAGAGGGGGGCCATCTATAAGAAGGGGGAAAGAGGGGGGCCATCTATAAGAAGCAGGGGGAAGAGGGGGGCCATCTATAAGGGAGGGGGGAAGAGAGGGCCATCTATAAGAAGGGTGGGAAGAGGGGGGCCATCTATAAGGGAGGGAGGAGAGGGGGGCCATCTATAAGAAGGGGGGAGAGGGGGCCATCTATAAGAAGGGGGGAGAGGGGGGCCATCTATAAGGGAGGGGGGAGAGGGGGGCCATCTATAAGAAGGGGGGAGAGGGGGCCATCTATAAAAAGGGCCAGAGGGGGCCATCTATAAGGGAGGGAGAGAGGGGGGCATCTATAAGGGAGGGGGAGGGGGGAGGGGGGAGAGGGGGGCCATCTATAAGGGGGTATAAGTAAGGGGGGGCATCTATAAGGGAGGGGAGAGAGGAGGCCATCTATGGGGGAGAGGGGCAATATATAAGGGGGTAAAAGTAAGGGGGGCATCTATAAGGGGGGGAGAGGGGGGGCCATCTATAAGGGAAGGTGGGAGAGGAGGGCATCTATAAGGGGGTATAAGTAAGGGGGGGGGGAGAGGGGGCCATCTATAAGGGGACTACATACAGGGAAAGGGGGCCTATAAGGAGGCTACATAGAGGGGGCATATACTATAAGGGGGGTCACATACCGTCAGCCTACCCACTAAATGAGGGCATATAGGGACCAATACAGATGTGCAGTTTGTAAATTAGGATGGTGCCAGTATGAGGAGCCTAATATGTTTGTCTGGCAGATTCTGTGGATTCGTGGCTCGGAGAAGTTCTCATAATGGCCCAGGGCAGATGGAGAAGAAAATGAAAATGACTCTGATCAGAGAAGACGTCCCCTGTAAGTCACTTGATATAACTGCACTGTAATGTTTATAGTGTATAGATCCTGTGTAGAGCTGGGGCTACCTCTATATGACTGGATGAGGTGATAGTGATCTTTGTACAGTGGATTATTCAGTAGCAGCGATGGTGTTAGTCAGTATGTGGTGGTGTAAGTTAGTATGTGGTAGTGTTATTTGTTACTTTTATCTGGGTGTGTAAGACAAAGCGAACCACCTGTAGTGGGACACTACATACCATGTAGATTTTTATTTACTTATCTATTTTGCTGCTTAGAGCCATATAAAGATGTTAACCACAATATACGCATAGCATTTTTGTTTTTAAAATTGTATGGCCAGGGTATGACATTAATTCAGGAAATGGTGTTGTTTTAGGAGGAAATTTTTCAAACATGGTGTAAAGTGAAACTGGCTAAGTTGCCCCTAGCAACCAATCAGATTCCAGCTTTCATTCCTCAGATTCTTTGAAAATGAAAGGTGGAATCTGATTGTTTGCTAGGGGAAACTAAGAAAATTCTACTTTACACCATGTTTGGTAAATCTCCCCTTTAGACTTTTTGATGGGAAAAGGCCATGTATGTTTTTTCTGGCATTTCCCCACCATAGATATAAGAAAGCACTATGTATAAATGCTTGAAAAGCTGAAACATTGCATCGTTGAGAATAAATGCCACCTTTATGTACAAAATCTCATTTCTATAGATTTTTTTTTAAATTGTCACTGCAGTATTTCATGTGGTATTTTTGATCTGTTGCATCCACTTCTGGTTTTGGCTCAAAAACAAAAAACACACAAAAACAAGCTCTATGTGTAAAACCACCCAAAGGCTATGTTCACACTATGTAAAAGTACGGCCGCTGTTGCCATCGGCAAGAACGGCCTTACTGATGGCAAGAACGGCCTTACTTTGTGCGGTGTGGAACAATGCCTTATTTTCTATGGGATCTTGCTTGCTCATTTTGGCTATGTTCACACTACGTGAGAGACTGGCCGTTCCATGACCCGGCCGGTCTCTCACGTAGTGTGAACATAGCCAAAATGAGCAATCATGCAAAATAACTGAACTTAAAGAGTCCCTATGATAAAAAGTTACTTTTGACATGTCACCAGGCATGTCAAAAGTTGTTGATCGCAGCACTCTTATTGCTGGAACCCAATGTGAAAAGGACATATAACTGGGGAAAAAGTGTGGCAGCAGCGTGATCCACTCCCCAGCCGCTCACTAATTAATGTAGCCTCCATAGACTTATATTGTTGGCATTACTCGAACAGGAGACTCAACTGGAGAGTGGATTGCGCAGCAGCTGCTAACAGTGACTCTTTAAATGGCTCTTATAAGAGGCAGTTCTATGTTTTGCTTCACCTTTGTATAGCCTATTATTTAGCCTGTGGCTTGTCAATTCAGAGACCCGCTCTGAAGATACAGCGGCAGCTCTGGGAAGCGAGCAGAGGGAAGAAGAGAACAAAATAGGACCAAACCTTTATCAAGAAAAATATTTGCTTTACATTTAGTTACTGTTAATGTTACCTTGTGGCATTTTCATGTCACTATCAAAGGCCACTGCAACATCATTCTTCATAGGTGGCTCAACTGCCAATAGGCCTAGCGCACTGTAAACAGAGAAACACAGCTGTTTATTAAATTTTTATTTTTTTTTTGTGAATATTTTAACCAACTTTTTATTTTCAGTGTTCATTCCACTCCCCCTGCCTACCCCCCACCCCCCACCCCCCACCCCCCACACACCTCTTCTCTTTCTAAAGGTGCCTATACACCTTTAATACCTGTCTGTCAAACATTCCTGTGTCTGGGAGTGGTGCGGCAAGCAATAACCAGACTCCTCTGATGGCAGTGGTGGGGTAAGCAACAGTCAGACTGCTCTGGTGGCAGTTTGTCTCCAAGAACAGAGGCATCGTGCCTGACCCCTGTCTCTGGAGGCTCCTATAAGCTTTATTCTGACCCTAAAGACCCTATTATATGGAAAGTTTATCTGCCAAATCAGGCAGATATCTCCCTGTGTAATAGAGCCAATGATAATCAGATGATACTTGTGGATGTAGACTGATCGCTTTTAACCTTTCATCGGTCGAACATCTCCCTGTGTAATTAGCGATGCATGGCCAAAGACTTACTAAAGCAAGGGATGTGCGAACATTGTTAGAAATGTTTGTGCAGCAATGGCCGAGTGATTATTGGGCGGTGTAATAGGCTCAGGAAGCAAGCCCGACCTAGCGGAGTCATAACTTTTATTTTCTGTTAGCTAATATAAGGGTTTTTTCTGTTTTTATTCATTTTTTTTGCAGGACCTTTTTTTTTTTTTTTTTTTTACCGTGTGCTTAAATTCATGTGTTAATCCTAACTGTCCCTACAGTACTTCAAGCTGTATTCCTCAACTTGTCCTGCGGCAATTAGAATGTAAGAGCAAATAGTTCAACTGAAGCCTATTCTTCGAATTTAGCAGCTGCCTGAGTGGTGTGAGTCCCCTGTGGTGGTTTTGTCGGAGGGTTGACTGGTCACTTGCTAGCTGGTGAAGTGTGGCTCCACTCCTGTGATGGTTGGCCGAGATACAGCCGGACCTTGAGGTGTTATGTTGTGATGCCAGTGCCAGTTGGGCACACGCCACGCCTGTCCTGCCGGGATGCTTTGGGGTCCCTTGGGATAGTGTAATCACGGATTACGAAGTGTTTTTTTGCAGCAGGATACACAATTATGGTGTTTCTTTTGATAAAACACTGAATAATACACTTGATAACGCTTTGTAGGCAAACACTTGATAATACAGCAACTAAATCTGCGACAGGAATGCAGTATACTGTACAGTCGTGCTGACTGAGTAGTGTAGTGAGTGATACAGAGAAGCAGAGTAGCAGAGAGGAGGATATCCCAAGAGTTTCAACCCAAGTAGTACAGTGCTCTGCCGGGATGTTGGAGGATGAGGTAGAATAATACTTAGAAGAAGAAGAACACTTGTGCCCGTGTATTGACCTTTTGTTAGTCTTCACACCACCTTATGCCGACTAGACTTGTCTGAACCTTCCTAGAGGGTGACACAAGCCCCTGTTACCTGGGATGAGCGGAATGCTGAGGATTTCCTGCTGACAACCGCGCTGCGAGATAAAGTTCCTAGGCTTTGCGCAACTTTGCTTTGTCTACATCAGTTCCTAGCTGTTTGGCTTTAATGGAGACTATCCTGCTCTGTTATTCTCTTAGTCCATGGCGTGGGTTGAGGTTGTTTCTGACTTGTCCTCTCTTGCAAGGGTTTTAACACTGCATAGTGTTGTGTAGCATCACTGATAACAAAACTGTTAGCTGTGTCCTGTCTTGCTTCCTACCCATGCAGGGTTCTAGCAAGACTGACCTGAGTAGGGGACCTGGCAGAGGGCCAGGGCCCAAAGAGGACCACTGTAGGGAGCTTTCTAGCTTGCGTCCTTCCTCTGTCCAACATTGAAAAGACCACCTACTTACTTTACCCATGTGACTTCCTACCTCCAGGGCATCTAAAGTGCGCTGTGAGTGGATGAAGAGTGCAAACAGAAGAATTAAAGAGAGCGATGACCCATGTGACACATACAGAAGCAATAACCCTTGACATACTTCAGCTGTGCAATAGCTGAACTCACATATCTAAAACAGCTACATCTAGTGGCGAAACTTTACCACTACCTTCATCACCACACAAGCAGGGCCGCTTTAACCAGAGGGCACATGGTGCACGGGCACCGGGCCCACTGGTTAAAGGGGCCCACCCTGAGCAGGCCGGCCGTTGCTATGTGCGACCAATGCGGTCGCACAGGGCTCCGGCCACCAGCCTGTCAGGGTGGAGCGCCATGGATGGGTAATCTACTTACCCATCCATGGTGCCCCCTGCAGGGCCCCCCCGTCCGCCGCTGCGCCCCTCTGCCCGCCGCTGCGCCCCTCCGCCCGCCGCTGCGCTTCAGCAGGAGCAGCGGTACTGACAGAGAGAGAGCGCCATTGGCTCCCTCCCTGTCAGTCACTCTTGTGGCCGCACTTGCTGCGGTCACAAGAGGTCGCACTCTCCCTCTGGCGCCCGACGTTACGTCACGGGAGTGTCAGCGCGAGGGTATGGGGGTGCAGCCTCTTGTGACCGCTGCAGTGCGGCCACAAGAGGGAAGAGAGGAGGAACGCGAGGACCCGGGTGAGTATAACTGATTTTTTTTTTTTATGTTTTATGGGAGGGAGAGGGGCAACGGGGGGGAACGGGAGCGAACGGGGGGGGGGGGGGGGGTTGCACACAGCAAGGGTGCTATATACTATTGGGGAGGGCACAGGTGGGCTATATACTGTTGGGGAGAGCCCAGGGGGGTATATACTGTTGGGGAGAGCCCAGGGGGGTATATACTGTTGGGGAGAGCCCAGGGGGGTATATACTGTTGGGGAGAGCACAGGGGGGCTATATACTATTGGGGAGGGCACGGGGGGCTATATACTGTTGGGGAGAGCACAGGGGGGGGGCTATATACTATTGGGGAGAGCACAGGGGGGCTATATACTGTTGGGGAGAGCACATGGGGGCTATATACTATTGGGGAGAGCACAGGGGGGTTATATACTGTTGGGGAGAGCACATGGGGCTATATACTATTGGGGAGAGCACATAAGGGCTATATACTGTTGGGGAGAGCACATGGGGGCTATATACTGTCGGGGAGAGCACAGGGGGGCTATATACTGTTGGGGAGAGCACAGCGGGCTATATACTGTTGGGGAGAGCACAGGGGGGGCTATATACTATTAAGGAGAGCACGGGGGCTATATACTATTGGGGAGAGCACAGGGGGGCTATATACTGTTGGGGAGAGCACATGGGGGCTATATACTATTGGAGAGAGCACAGGGGGGGGGTTATATACTGTTGGGGAGAGCACATGGGGGCTATATACTGTTGGGGAGAGCACAGGGGAGTTATATACTGTTGGGGAGAGCACATGGGGGCTATTTACTACTGGGGAGCGCACAGGGGGGCTTTATACTACTGGGGAGTGCACGGGGGGGCTATATACTACTGGGGATAGCACACAGGGGGGCTATATACTACTGGGGCGAGCGTACAGGGTGGCTATATACTACTGGGGAGAGCGGATAGGGGGGCTATATACTACTGGGGAGAGCGCACAGGGGGCTGTATACTTCTGGGGGAGTGCACAGAGGGGCTATAGACTACTGGGGAGCGCACAGGGGGCTATATACTACTGGGGAGTGCACGGGGGGCTATATACTACTAGGGATAGCGCACAGGGGGGCTATTATCTACTGGGGTAGCACACGGGGGGTCTATATACTACTGGGGAGAGCACACAGGGGGCTATAATCTACTGGGGGGAGCACATGGGGGGTCTATATACTAATGGGGGGGCAGACAGGAGGGCTGTATATAACTGGAGGAGCACACAAGGGTCTATATACTACAGGGACACCTTAAAACTATGGAGGCCAGAGGGGTGTAACTATGTAGGGGTACGGAGGGGTGTAACTACTATATAGGGGTACAGGGGACCTAACTACTGTATGTGTTGGAGCCTAAAATATTTCTCTGGCAGATTCTGGGGAGAAAATTCACAGCCAGGAGAAGACTTCAAGGTGGTCCAGGCTGGATGGAGAGAAAAAGAAAAGGTGACAGAATCTGATCGGAGAAGACGCCCCCGGTGAGTCACTGGATGTAACTGCACTCTGTTATAGGGTTAAATCCAAAATGAAGACACACTTACTATATAACTATAATGCTCTCAGTGGAGCCGCTATAATACCTGTAATTGCCACAGTCTCAACACAAATACAGTTATCCACCAAACGAAAAGAGACTCTTTGTGTGTTAAATGAATCAAAAATAAGCTAAATACTTATATGATAAACCATACCTTTATTAATTATAATCATATATGACAATAAAATTGCAGTAGACAAGTCAGAAAATCACACATGGAAGACAACAAACCAGGCAGAGCAGTGGGGGTAACCTCATGATAAAGGCTGCACAATGCTATGACTTAGTGAAAGAATCATCGCACAGGTCACCATAGAAAAATGCATGAATACGTATTTATGTCAGTGTATAAACTCATACATAGAGTATGTGTATAATAATCTACACTAAAGTGACTGGTGCTAAATAAATAAATAACGCAAGGTGCAGAGCATACCCATCATGCAGTACTACTGCTCGTCCTGGATGCCGCCAAACCCCGACGTACGTTTCGTCTCCTTCATCAGGGGGTGACGTCATAGCAGCAGGACGGGAGTTATATACTGGACCATCATCAACATGTGACATATAAACGCACCTGTGGTTACTAATTGGCGTCATGCCGTGTGCGGTCCGGGATCGTCCCTCCGGATGTGACGTCACCAGAAGCGCGCGCCAGGGGGAAGGCCGGCCACGGCAAAAAACGTCACCGTGGCCCGCCCTCCCCACGACAACGCCCCCAGTAGAGACGCCCACCCCGAGAGATCAGTCCCATTCAGCACGCCGCATGCGCACTACCACTGGTGTGATCCGAACGACTAGAAGAAAGGCAGACAGTGCTGAGATGGATATAGCGCCGCAATAGCGTAAACAAAGGGAACAATCACAATCAGAGAATCCACAAGAACTCTGGCATAATAATTAAGGGTATAAATATATAAATATATAAAATGAATAAGATTATATTTGTTGTATATAAATAAATAAAGTGCATATATAATACAAAACAGTGCTAAAGTGTTATAAGATATTAAATATGGCACAGATCAATCCATGACCATAAAACTACATATAATATGGTTCAATATAAATAATCTAATAGAGAAAATATTATATACAGTGAAGCTAAATTATACCAACAGGAATAACTTCCACTATTGTGATATGAAATGCATGAAAAAATTTTAATTGATTAAAATGACCCACAGTGATGTGAAAAAAACAGTCAATCCATAAAGTGTGCAAATGCAAACAAAGTGCACAAAAAAGTGCTGCAGTGCAAGAAATGTGCAAAAAGATTGTGTGTCTATAGTAACAACTATACAGTGAAAACCTTACAGTATACCCTAATAAAGAATTCCTTTATAAAGACTTTTTCTTTCAAAAAATATATATATATCCAAGTCACATATATTTCTGATTCTTCTCCTCGTTTTCAACCTGTCACATCCATCTTCATTGTCAGATATCCTCAACGCATCAAACCAGTCCATGATCCACAAATAATGTATACCATCATAGTTACTATAATAAATGAAAAACACAATGTTAAAAACAAATAAAAACACACACATAAAAACACTTAAAAAGAACCTGCTGAAAGGTCATGTAGTGCTCAGAGAAATGGCGCAAAGCTCATCACCTCATTTAAACCTTGGGGCTGTAGTGTCTTTAGTTTCCATATCCATTTACTCTCACATTGTCCAAGCCTCTTAGTGATGTCGCCTCCACGTATATCATTAACAATGCGATCAATTCCCTTTACTTGAAACAAGGTCGGGTCACAATTATGATGTAATTTAAAGTGTCTTGCCACTGGTTTTAACAGATCCACCAATTCTTCATTTTCTGCAGCTAAAATGTCCCTTACGTGTTCGCGTACCCTCACTTTAAGTTCACGGGTTGTCATACCAATGTATATCTTGGGACACGAGCAGCTCGCATAATAGACTACTCCTCTTGTGTTGCACGATATTGTCTGCACAATCTTATATGTCCTTTCTCCTGTGGAGTCCACAAAGTCATCTGATCTCATTATATTGGGGCACGCAACACATTTGCCACATGGGGTACAGCCCCACTTTGGACCTCTAGAACCAAAGATCTCACCTGGTTTTGACGGTCTATAGTGGCTATGAACCAGTATATCTTTTAGGTTTTTTCCCTTCTTGCTGTTATTGCTGGTTGTGGTGTCAAATATTTCTCCAGAATGGGATCTGTTAACAAAATAGGCCAAAATTTTGCCATTCTTTCTCTCATTCCATTCCATCTAGAGTGGTACTGGGTAATGAACCTTACCTTCATATCATCCTGTCTCGATCTTTTCATATGTATCAATTCATGATGGTTTGTTCCTTGTGCACGTTTATACGCTTTCTTGAGGCATCGTTGTCCATAACCCCGCTCTTTGAATCTATATTTTAAGTCAAGTGCTTGTTTGTTAAAATCGCCATCTGTGGAACATATTTTCCTCATTCTCAAGTATTGACCAATTGGAATTGCTTGGATGGTTTGTTGTGGATGCGAAGAGCTTGCATGGAGAAATGCATTCACCGAGGTGTCTTTCCGATATACATCGGTCTGTAAAAAGTCAGATATGTCTTTTTTAATGATGATGTCCAAGAAATCAATACTACATTTACTGCTTTTATATGTGAGATGTATGTTCCTATCATTCTGATTGAGGTTAGTCAAGAATGTTCTCAGTTGCTCTTCTGTCCCCTGCCAGATCATGAAGACATCGTCGATGAACCGTGCCCAAAAAATGACACGGTCCATCGACGTCACATGATCTGCCAGGAACAGGTCCCTCTCCCACAGCCCCAGGAAAAGGTTGGCGAGGGCGGGCGCACACGGCGCCCCCATCGCCACCCCCTGGAGCTGTAGGTAGAGGGACCCATTGAAAGTGAAAAAATTGTGTTTCAAGGTAAAGTTCAATAGTTCTAGCAGCAACTCCTGCTCTCTTCCATCAATGTTACTCATAGATAAAAAGTACGCCACTGCTCTCAAGCCATCTTCATGTCTTATATTGGTATATAGCGACTCGACGTCGCACGTGACCAGTAAGGTATCGTCATCTAATTGGATGTTCTCAATTTTCCTCAGTAAATCCGCTGAATCTTGTATGTATGATGGTAAGCATTCTACAATGGGCTTAAGTTTGACGTCTATGTACTTACCAATTTTCTCAGTCAGGGATCCTCCGCCTGATACGATGGGTCTTCCTGGTGGTGTATCTGCTTTCTTGTGTACCTTCGGAAGAAGGTAAAAGGTAGGAATTCTTGGTTGTTGGACCCATAAGGCATTGTATAATTCCTGTGACACAATCCCCTGATCTTTAAATGCTGACAAAATCGTGCATAATTCCCGACTGTAGGAAGAGATAGGGTTATAAGTTAGTTTTTTATAACATCTGCCATCCTTCAGTTGACGATACGCCTCTTTTTCATACATGGTTCTTGGCCATATGACAACATTTCCACCTTTGTCTGCCATTTTGAATTCTATGTCTCTCCACCCTTGCATTTTTCTTAAACTCCATCTCTCCTCCTTGGATAGATTATCATTTGTAATATGGCTCGACATGTTCTCAAACTCTGAGGAGACTAACTTAACAAAAAGGTCCACAGCTGGACAGATTCCCAGAGGTGGGAATTTGTTAGATTTTTGTTTAATTACATTCGGAACCTTACCTCTTTCTTCAGCACCGAATTCCTGATCATGTAAAAGATTTTCCAAAGTGTTTATTGCATTATGTTCTTCTATTGTGGGAAAGTCCACATCCAGGTCCTTCCTATGAAACCACTTTTTAACTTTTCTCATATTTAAAAAGTGGTTTCATAGGAAGGACCTGGATGTGGACTTTCCCACAATAGAAGAACATAATGCAATAAACACTTTGGAAAATCTTTTACATGATCAGGAATTCGGTGCTGAAGAAAGAGGTAAGGTTCCGAATGTAATTAAACAAAAATCTAACAAATTCCCACCTCTGGGAATCTGTCCAGCTGTGGACCTTTTTGTTAAGTTAGTCTCCTCAGAGTTTGAGAACATGTCGAGCCATATTACAAATGATAATCTATCCAAGGAGGAGAGATGGAGTTTAAGAAAAATGCAAGGGTGGAGAGACATAGAATTCAAAATGGCAGACAAAGGTGGAAATGTTGTCATATGGCCAAGAACCATGTATGAAAAAGAGGCGTATCGTCAACTGAAGGATGGCAGATGTTATAAAAAACTAACTTATAACCCTATCTCTTCCTACAGTCGGGAATTATGCACGATTTTGTTAGCATTTAAAGATCAGGGGATTGTGTCACAGGAATTATACAATGCCTTATGGGTCCAACAACCAAGAATTCCTACCTTTTACCTTCTTCCGAAGGTACACAAGAAAGCAGATACACCACCAGGAAGACCCATCGTATCAGGCGGAGGATCCCTGACTGAGAAAATTGGTAAGTACATAGACGTCAAACTTAAGCCCATTGTAGAATGCTTACCATCATACATACAAGATTCAGCGGATTTACTGAGGAAAATTGAGAACATCCAATTAGATGACGATACCTTACTGGTCACGTGCGACGTCGAGTCGCTATATACCAATATAAGACATGAAGATGGCTTGAGAGCAGTGGCGTACTTTTTATCTATGAGTAACATTGATGGAAGAGAGCAGGAGTTGCTGCTAGAACTATTGAACTTTACCTTGAAACACAATTTTTTCACTTTCAATGGGTCCCTCTACCTACAGCTCCAGGGGGTGGCGATGGGGGCGCCGTGTGCGCCCGCCCTCGCCAACCTTTTCCTGGGGCTGTGGGAGAGGGACCTGTTCCTGGCAGATCATGTGACGTCGATGGACCGTGTCATTTTTTGGGCACGGTTCATCGACGATGTCTTCATGATCTGGCAGGGGACAGAAGAGCAACTGAGAACATTCTTGACTAACCTCAATCAGAATGATAGGAACATACATCTCACATATAAAAGCAGTAAATGTAGTATTGATTTCTTGGACATCATCATTAAAAAAGACATATCTGGCTTTTTACAGACCGATGTATATCGGAAAGACACCTCGGTGAATGCATTTCTCCATGCAAGCTCTTCGCATCCACAACAAACCATCCAAGCAATTCCAATTGGTCAATACTTGAGAATGAGGAAAATATGTTCCACAGATGGCGATTTTAACAAACAAGCACTTGACTTAAAATATAGATTCAAAGAGCGGGGTTATGGACAACGATGCCTCAAGAAAGCGTATAAACGTGCACAAGGAACAAACCATCATGAATTGATACATATGAAAAGATCGAGACAGGATGATATGAAGGTAAGGTTCATTACCCAGTACCACTCTAGATGGAATGGAATGAGAGAAAGAATGGCAAAATTTTGGCCTATTTTGTTAACAGATCCCATTCTGGAGAAATATTTGACACCACAACCAGCAATAACAGCAAGAAGGGGAAAAAACCTAAAAGATATACTGGTTCATAGCCACTATAGACCGTCAAAACCAGGTGAGATCTTTGGTTCTAGAGGTCCAAAGTGGGGCTGTACCCCATGTGGCAAATGTGTTGCGTGCCCCAATATAATGAGATCAGATGACTTTGTGGACTCCACAGGAGAAAGGACATATAAGATTGTGCAGACAATATCGTGCAACACAAGAGGAGTAGTCTATTATGCGAGCTGCTCGTGTCCCAAGATATATATTGGTATGACAACCCGTGAACTTAAAGTGAGGGTACGCGAACACGTAAGGGACATTTTAGCTGCAGAAAATGAAGAATTGGTGGATCTGTTAAAACCAGTGGCAAGACACTTTAAATTACATCATAATTGTGACCCGACCTTGTTTCAAGTAAAGGGAATTGATCGCATTGTTAATGATATACGTGGAGGCGACATCACTAAGAGGCTTGGACAATGTGAGAGTAAATGGATATGGAAACTAAAGACACTACAGCCCCAAGGTTTAAATGAGGTGATGAGCTTTGCGCCATTTCTCTGAGCACTACATGACCTTTCAGCAGGTTCTTTTTAAGTGTTTTTATGTGTGTGTTTTTATTTGTTTTTAACATTGTGTTTTTCATTTATTATAGTAACTATGATGGTATACATTATTTGTGGATCATGGACTGGTTTGATGCGTTGAGGATATCTGACAATGAAGATGGATGTGACAGGTTGAAAACGAGGAGAAGAATCAGAAATATATGTGACTTGGATATATATATATTTTTTGAAAGAAAAAGTCTTTATAAAGGAATTCTTTATTAGGGTATACTGTAAGGTTTTCACTGTATAGTTGTTACTATAGACACACAATCTTTTTGCACATTTCTTGCACTGCAGCACTTTTTTGTGCACTTTGTTTGCATTTGCACACTTTATGGATTGACTGTTTTTTTCACATCACTGTGGGTCATTTTAATCAATTAAAATTTTTTCATGCATTTCATATCACAATAGTGGAAGTTATTCCTGTTGGTATAATTTAGCTTCACTGTATATAATATTTTCTCTATTAGATTATTTATATTGAACCATATTATATGTAGTTTTATGGTCATGGATTGATCTGTGCCATATTTAATATCTTATAACACTTTAGCACTGTTTTGTATTATATATGCACTTTATTTATTTATATACAACAAATATAATCTTATTCATTTTATATATTTATATATTTATACCCTTAATTATTATGCCAGAGTTCTTGTGGATTCTCTGATTGTGATTGTTCCCTTTGTTTACGCTATTGCGGCGCTATATCCATCTCAGCACTGTCTGCCTTTCTTCTAGTCGTTCGGATCACACCAGTGGTAGTGCGCATGCGGCGTGCTGAATGGGACTGATCTCTCGGGGTGGGCGTCTCTACTGGGGGCGTTGTCGTGGGGAGGGCGGGCCACGGTGACGTTTTTTGCCGTGGCCGGCCTTCCCCCTGGCGCGCGCTTCTGGTGACGTCACATCCGGAGGGACGATCCCGGACCGCACACGGCATGACGCCAATTAGTAACCACAGGTGCGTTTATATGTCACATGTTGATGATGGTCCAGTATATAACTCCCGTCCTGCTGCTATGACGTCACCCCCTGATGAAGGAGACGAAACGTACGTCGGGGTTTGGCGGCATCCAGGACGAGCAGTAGTACTGCATGATGGGTATGCTCTGCACCTTGCGTTATTTATTTATTTAGCACCAGTCACTTTAGTGTAGATTATTATACACATACTCTATGTATGAGTTTATACACTGACATAAATACGTATTCATGCATTTTTCTATGGTGACCTGTGCGATGATTCTTTCACTAAGTCATAGCATTGTGCAGCCTTTATCATGAGGTTACCCCCACTGCTCTGCCTGGTTTGTTGTCTTCCATGTGTGATTTTCTGACTTGTCTACTGCAATTTTATTGTCATATATGATTATAATTAATAAAGGTATGGTTTATCTGTTATAGGGTTGTAGTGTTAGGGGTCATGGTGTGACGGTATTATGTAATGTTATAATTGGCGATATCTTTGTTTTGTTCAGTGCAGTTTTCATGTAATATGTAATCACTGTATGGTGGAAATAGTGTTATAAGGTAACTGTATGTATTGGGGCTCTTAATACAGTGTGGGGGCAAATTCAGTACATTATACCATGTGCCGAAAGGGAAGAGGGGGGCCTACTCTTGAGGGCTGTGCACCGGGCCCACCAATGTATTAAAACGGCCCTGCACACAAGTAGTACTATAAGTACAGCTTTTACGAAGGGTGTATATAGCAGTAACACCCATGGTAGGACAGTCCCAAACAATTGTTTAAGCAGCACCAGTAATGCAATGTAAGAGTCAGAGTGCTTGTCTTACCGGACCGGACCTAGGTCTGTAGTAGGATATCCAAAAAAACGTAGAGGAGACAGCACATCCAAAAGAAGTCTTCACTTTAATCACACCAGTGCAACGTTTCGGCTATACAACCAGCCTTTCTCAAGCAGTGATACAAAATACTCACAAGTGCCCAGTATAAATACATGTGTGCATAATCAATGTTACTCAATCAATCAAGTACTTTACAAACGTAAACAGAATAAAAAGAATAGAAAATGAATATCCAAAAGCATCAAGTGTAATATACACAATGTCCAGTGGATCAATGTGGGAAAAGATCAGTGATCATACGTGTCCCAAGTGCAGTGTCCATGTAAGATCAGTGATCTTACCTGACATTAATGAGGCATGAAAGAATGTGTATCATACAAGTGCAGGTAATTAATGGCAAAGAGATGAGGATGACTACAAATCAGATAAAATCTGGGATAAAATCTGGGACAGCTCTATGTTTGAGAGGGGGTCCTTCTAAGGGTCCACAAAAGCGCAAAAGACGTTCTGAAACGTCTGACACTACTGACACTGACTTATTTGACTGTTTTTTTAGGATCAGTCGACACCCCTGGAGAAAGATGAGGAGGGGTGGCAGGAAATTCAAAAGGAGGCTCAAGAAACCGTTTTGGCAGTGCAGCCAAGAAAGACCGGATAACATCACGGGGACCACAGACAACAGCTCAGGAGAGGGACCCCCCTCAACAGAGGGATCCGCAACAGAACAACGATTAATGGACTTAACAGTGGTAAATATTTCCTCTCGTATCTTAACTGTTGATGAAACCTTGGTTCTTAATAAGGGCTTGTCATTTTGTCCCACTGTTTCTTATGATTGGTTTCAAACAGAACTTGATCTGTATGAATTGTTTAGACACATTAAGCTCAAGGTTTGGTTTTCACAACATACTAGGAGGGAAGAAGCATATACACCTAGTGAGTTAACGTTACACGAGGTGGGTCTACGCAATAGGAGTGGTTTCAACCCACCGATCAATGACCCAGTCATTGACACATTTATACTCACTACAAAAAAACAACTCAGAGCCCTTCGGGAACAAAACACACAATATCTTCCCCCCAATATGACCTACCGTGAAAGAACTGCCCTTAAAAACTTGACTATGGATAAATCTGTGACCATCAAGCCAGCGGACAAGGGTGGGGCCGTAGTGGTTATGGATACATCCGATTACATCAGTGAAATGACGAGACTACTCAATGACAGAACAGTATATGAACCCTTACCACATGACCCAAAGTTCACCATTAAACAGAGACTAGACACACTGATTAATGAGGCATACATTATTAACATCATTGATAAATCACTCCGAGACTTCTTGACTGTTAAATTCCCTGTGACACCAGTGTTGTACGGACTCCCGAAAATCCACAAATCACTTCACAAACCACCTGCCCGCCCTATTGTCTCAGGTACTGACTCGTTATTCAGTCCAGTGGCACAATTTCTAGATAAAATCCTCCGACCCTATGCGGTCGGTGCCAGATCCTATATTCAAGATACCTCAGACTTCCTCACAAAATTAGCAGAGATCAACATTCCTCAGAATTGCATACTGGTTTCATTCGATGTAAAGGACCTTTACACCTCCATCAATCACACCAGGGGCATTGCAGTCATCAGACAGATTTTGACCACTAGCAATTATTCCCAAAATGCCACTGACTTCATGCTTGAATTACTCAATATCATTCTCACTGAAAACTACTTTCTTTTTCAAAGTGATTTTTTTATCCAGAGAAGGGGAACAGCCTTGGGCTCAAACGTGGCCTCTACATATGCCAACATCTTCATGGCGGCTCTTGAGGAATCCCATATCTATGTATCCCACCACTTCGGCCATGTACTGAAGTGGTGGAGGTACATAGATGATATTTTTGCCATCTGGTCTGGGTCAGAGACCGAATTAGAGGAGTTTTTTGATTTCCTTAATCAGATAGATGCAGGCATCAAGTTCACCAAGGAACACTCTACGACCAAACTCAACTTTCTCGACACCACCATCTCTATCCACGGTGATAGATTGTCCAGTGATCTACATGTTAAACCCACAGATCGTAATACTTTACTACAGTTTGATAGCCACCATCCATGAGCCATGATAGAATCACTGCCCTACAGTCAACTTTTGCGGGTCAAGAGAATTGTTCAGGACCCCATTACATGTAACACACAATTAGACAGGATGTGTCAAAAATTCTCTGCTAGGGGTTATCCCACACGCATCATTAATCAACAAAGAGACAAAGTTGACCCACTTAACAGGATTGATCTACTCAGACCTAAGAACATCACAAACAAAGCTCCCAGAATAGCATTTGTCAGTACATATGGGTCTCAGAGCAACAGGGTTGCCAAAATCATTCACTGCCCTACAGGGTTGCCAAAATCATTCACTGCCCTACAGTCAACTTTTGCGGGTCAAGAGAATTGTTCAGGACCCCATTACATGTAACACACAATTAGACAGGATGTGTCTAACAGGGTTGCCAAAATCATTCACTGCCCTACAGGGTTGCCAAAATCATTCACTGCCCTACAGTCAACTTTTGCGGGTCAAGAGAATTGTTCAGGACCCCATTACATGTAACACACAATTAGACAGGATGTGTCAAAAATTCTCTGATAGGGGTTATCCCACATGCATCATTAATCAACAAAGAGACAAAGTTGACCCACTTAACAGGATTGATCTACTCAGACCTAAGAACATCACAAACAAAGCTCCCAGAATAGCATTTGTCAATACATATGGGTCTCAGAGCAACAGGGTTGCCAAAATCATTCGTCGCGAATGGGGCACATTATCCAGAGCTTTTCCACACATTCCAGAATTGTCTACCACACCCATCATGGCCTATAGACGGCCCTGGAACCTCAGGGACAGACTAGTTAAGGCTGATTTGGAATCTAAAGTCAATACACTGACTACACAAACCCATCTTGGTACACCCAAGAAGGGTTGTTTTCCATGTCTTGGCTGCAGCCACTGCAACCAAATGATGAAAGGTAGTACATTTGTACATCCCAAAACGGGTCATCATTACCCTATCAAACATTTCCTTACTTGTAGAAGCGACTTCATTATATATGTTTTACAGTGCCCATGTAATTTGTTGTACGTGCGCGAAACCACAGGACAATGTAGAATCCGCCTTAACCAACATAAGTCCACAATTCGTACCCAGAAGTGCGAACTTCCGGTGCCTAAGCACTTTCTGCAACATAATCACACTGAAAAAGACCTGAGGTTCGCTATTGTTGATCATATACCTATACTCTGCAGGGGTGGGGATCGAGTGATGAGACTCAAAAAATGTGAACTTGAATGGATTCATAAATTAGACAGCCTGACGCCCAATTGTATTAATATTGATTTCAAATTAGGCCCAGACACTGGTCGCTGAGACTACCTTCGTTTTCTTCTTCTTTTTCTTTTTTCTTCTTATTCCTGACATCTCCACTGAGTTTCCTAGTGGCTATATCTCCTGTGCATTCACGGCTGGTAGTGTGCACTTGATACATTATACTCTATTCGTTTACATCTCTTATGCTTACAACAAAAAATTTTTTTTACTTTTTTCATAGGACTTTGTTATCTTAAAGGACAACTCCCGCGGGACCCCAAAAAAAAAAAAACACAGACACACACAGACACCATACTCACCATCTCTCCGGTGACGATCGCCACTCGATTCGCCCGCCGTCCGCCTCTCCGTCGCCGCCGTCCGTCATCCAGCGATGTCTCCAACTTCCGGGTCCAGGGGATGGAAAAGGCTGCCAGTGCGCTTGCGCACCGGCAGCCTTTTCATTGGCTGGAGCGCATCACATGGCTTCCAGCAAGCTCAGCCAATCAGGGCTGAGCAAGCTGGAAGCCATGTGATGCGCTCCAGCCAATGAAAAGGCTGCTGGTGCGCATGTGCACCAGCAGCCTTTTCATCCCCATTCACTTTGCATGAAGACGCCGAGGAGGAAGAAGACCCGGACCGCCCCCAGCTCTGACGTCGTCGTCACCAGATGCCGCCCCGGAGAAGAGGACCGTGACGATCGTAATAGGTAATGTATACATTCCTTAACTTCCGGGGTGGGGGGTCGGGGGTCCGAAAGTGGGGGAAGGGGGCCAGGCCGGGTATTTAACCACATTACAAAGTTATATAACTTTGTAATGTGTGTTAAATGAGCAAAAAAAAATTTTTGTGGGAGTTGTCCTTTAAGAGTTATATTATACTTATCTATACTCATTATATTCATAATTGTATTATGCTTATAACGTGTCCTTTCTCTTGCATTCTTACAGACTGAAAGAATTATTTCAGGATGATTATGGACTTTTTCTCAATCTGAAGCTACTGCACGCATGCGCCAGAACTCACACATGGAATTTGCTCCTGCTATATATGTTTTTTATGACGCTTTATTATCTTCTAGTGCCATGTTGTTTCCAATTTTTCATGATTTGGGGCTCTAGTATGGTCCGTGTCTGGATATATGGGTGAACATATATGCCTTCAATAAATGACCCACTTTTCCCTACCCTTCTGGTACTCTATTAATTTTTGGTATCTCACTCTGGTTCTGCCTACGTGCAGGGGCCGATGTTACGGTATTTTGGAGGTGGGCTTGTGCCTGATGGGCGACGTTTGGGTTCACTGAGGACGGTTGAGCCATATTACCGACCCAGGACACATGCACGATGTGTGGTGTTCTGAAGTCGATTCCCTGGGCATTGATGGTCGCGGGGCTTATCCAGCACTGTGACATGTCTATATGCCCAGGGTTGGCTCCCTTACTCATAACCCAGGGTCCCCATGACCCAATGTAGGTACATTATTCAGGCACTCTTTAGCCCTGCTAAGCCTCCTACATACTCCAAGTCCATCCTTAACACTTATTAAATATATATGGTCTATGGTTAGGGAATCTATATATTGTGTGTATTCACATACATATTAGTCATATCGGTACCACTTTGTATTTTCAGCCCATTATCCTATATATCATATATTCTTCTCTTATTCCAGTCAACTTTTAGTTTTATATATGTTCATCCAATATACTCTAGGACCTTCCCATGGTGGAACGGCAAATTGCCCCTTTCCATCATGGCGGCGTCTTAGATGACGATTCCGGATGGGCCTGCCCCCCTGCTCGCTGGTTGTTGCACTGCGCATGCGCTTTGGAGCGCGGACGTCACGTGACATTGGTGCCGGTCATGTGACTGGATTGGAGGCAGGGCCGGATTAAGGTTGGTGGAGGCCCTGGGCGACAATTTTTTTGCCCCCCCCCCCCATTATCCCCCCCCTCTCAAAAAAAATAAAAAATAACTATACTGCAATCTATACAGGTGGCTGATTACTGTAGGCGACTTAGCACAGACCCCTTCTCACTCCTGGCTGTGTGGCTCAGCATCCTCCTATGTTGTGCATGTGATGGTCACTGGAGGCTGCAGTGCAGAGGAAGATGCCAGGCCTAGAGACAGGAGCGGGGAAGGCTGACTATCAGGGTGTGTTCTCACATTGCATTATTATCACAAACACAATGTGAGAACCCAGCACCTTCTGTGTGTTCTTACCCACTGGGTAAGTAGCATCGTTCTGCTAGATTGGCGCTCGCTTACAGAGCCTTTTATAAGGCTGGATCAGCCATCGGTCGCACATCACTATTAAACGTAGCGATGCAAGGCCCGTGGCAGATTTTTGAACATGTGGGGACATTTTGCTAGGGAGAAGCAGTGTGGGTATTATGGCTTAGAGCAATATAGTCTAACATTTTTTTTATTTTACCCTGGGGCACCCCTACCGAATAATGTGCTAAAAAATACAAAAAAAAAAAAAACATCATTCAGTGACTCACAGGTGATGTCTTCTTTGATCTGAAGTGTCACTTTCCTTTTCCTCTCCATCTGGCCTGGACCACCATGATGATTTCTTCCAGCTACAATTCGTCTCTTTAGAACCTGCGAGACAAACATCTTAGGCTCCGCACTTTTTCAACAACTTACTTCCTTTTTCCCAACCTATAAGGTCTCAAACAGTAGTAATTCCACTTTTTGGTGTGATTTCCAGTAAAGTGAGTAAGTACTGTATGTGAGTTGCCCGTGTATGTAGAATTCCCTTGTTGTGCGCCCAAATAGTTATAAAGTCCCTATGTCCCCATATAGTAGTAATGTCTCCCGCTGTGCCTCCATATAGTAGTAATGTCTCCTGCTGTGCCTCCATATAGTCATAATGTCCCTGGCTGTGCCCTCCATATAGCAATAATATCTTCTGCTCCTGCTGTGTCCGCACTTAATGTTATACTGTGTGCAGATGTGCTGTGTGTGTGGGTTAGCTGCACCTGGGGCAAGGAAAAGTACTTGCACCCCCAGTGCCCCTAGCATTGTAATTAACGATTTAGTGGTGCTCATGTAGCTATCCCCTGTGGTGTGCTGATAGCTGTAGTTCCCCCCCCCCTAATGCCCTGTGGTGTGCTGAATGCTGGAGTTCTCCCCCCCCCCAATCCCCTGTGGTGTGCTGATAGCTGTAGTTCTCCCCCCCCCCAATCCCCTGTGGTGTGCTGATAGCTGTAGTTCTCCCCCCAATCCCCTGTGGTGTGCTGGTAGCTGTATCCCCCCCCCCCCCAATCCCCTGTGGTGTGCTGGTAGCTGTATCCCCCCCTGGTAGCTGTATCCCCCCCCCCCAATCCCCTCTGGTGTGCTGGTAGCTGTATCCACCCCCAATCCCCTCTGGTGTGCTGGTAGCTGTATCCCCCCCCCCCAATCCCCTCTGGTGTGCTGGTAGCTGTATCCCCCCCCCCAATCCCCACTGGTGTGCTGGTAGCTGTATCCCCCCCCCCAATCCCCTCTGGTGTGCTGGTAGCTGTATCCCCCCCCCCCAATCCCCTCTGGTGTGCTGGTAGCTGTATCCCCCCCCCCCAATCCCCTCTGGTGTGCTGGTAGCTGTATCCCCCCCCCCCCCAATCCTCTCTGGTGTGCTGGTAGCTGTATCGCCCCCCCCAATCCCCTCTGGTGTGCTGGTAGCTGTATCCCCCCCCCCCAATCCCCTCTGGTGTGCTGGTAGCTGTATCCCCCCCTGGTAGCTGTATCCCCCCCCCCAATCCCCTCTGGTGTGCTGGTAGCTGTATCCCCCCCAATCCCCTCTGGTGTGCTGGTAGCTGTACCCCCCCCCAATCCCCTGTGGTGTGCTGGTAGCTGTATCCCCCCCAATCCCCTCTGGTGTGCTGGTAGCTGTACCCCCCCCCCCAATCCCCTGTGGTGTGCTGATGTAGTAAAAAAAACAAAAAACACTCCACTCACCTTTCCTCGCTCCTGAGCTGGCCGGGCCCTCTGCCATCTTCTGCAGCGAACGTCTTCTCCGGCAGGCGGCACCCGATGAAATGACGTCATCGCGCGCAGCCCGCCAGAGAGAAGAGGCGTGCGCCGCCTCACAGGAGCTCACAGGCACAGCGCTCTCCTGTGTCTAGCGGCAACCGGACACAGGAGAGCGCTGGATGCCATAGGCTGCATTCCCACGTTCCGTGATCCTAACGGATCACGGACGTGGAATGCCAGTACCGGAGTCCCCCCGCTGCCGGACAGCATCTGTAATTAGATGCTGGGAGTGGGGGAGACTGTATTCATAATTGCCGCGCTGTAGTAACAGCTGATTTATTACAGCGCGGCGCTTATGAATACAGTCTCCAACGCTCCCAGCATCTAATTACAGATGCTGTCCGGCCGCGGGGGGGCTCCGGTACATGCATTCCACGTCCGTGATCCGACAGTATCACGGAACGTGGAAATGCAGCCATAGATGCACCAATCTGAACCCGGAACTCTGCTTCCGGGTTCGGGTTGGTGGGGGCCCCTTTGTGGTGGGGGCCCAGAGGCACGTGCCCCTGGTGCCCAGAGGCACGTGCCCCTGGTGCCCATTCCTTAATCCGGCCCTGATTGGAGGTGTCTCCTGAGCGGCGCGGCGTGTGACGTCATCGGCGTCATCCTCCGGACTCGTTATCCTCCATGTGGGTTCTTAGACATCGGCGTCATGTATGTATTACCTGATTGATTGTTTACCTTTGTTTTAATTACCTGCACTTGTATGATACACATTCTTTCATGCCTCATTAATGTCAGGGACATGACATGTACACTGCACTTGGGACACGTATGATCACTGATCTTTTCCCACATTGATCCACTGGACATTGTGTATATTACACTTGATGCTTTTGGATATTCATTTTCTATTCTTTTTATTCTGTTCACGTTTGTGAACTGGTGTGATTAAAGTGAAGACTTCTTTTGGATGTGCTGTCTCCTCTACGTTTTTGGATACCCATGGTAGGACACCACACCTGCCTGTCTGCGAGAAAAGGTAGCTCAGAGGTGCAGCTAGCATTTCCTCCACCCGGGGCGGGGGCAAAGATTCAGTGTGGTGGCCCCCCTTCCCCATGAAGTATATCGAACTGTGCCCTTTTAGTGCACTGTCTGGTCACAATGTGTGATACAGAAGGCTGATCACCTCCTTAGGCTATGTTCCCACATAGTATCGTCCGGTCTCTGAAAAGACCATCCCTGCCAGTACTGCAGTACCAGCTGGATGATCTTTCGGTCTGCAGAGTTCTGATGCGGGCACATCCATGCGTGCCCGCATCAGAACTCCCCACAGCACACTATGAAGCAAATGGCCGCAGCCGCTCACTCAGTAGTGTGCACTGACATGGTTTTGACATGTCAGTTCTTTGCGGCACCGCAAGGGATCCTGGCCAGAGCGTATACTATGTGTATACGCTCCAGCCGGGATCCCATAGACGCCCAGGTTACGTATATTTATCACGGCCCTTGTACAAGGACCATGATTTTACAAAAATATACATTGTGGGAACATAGGCTTACACTGCTGGAAGAAAAAAGAGATGTGCCAGGAGTATGACAGAGAGCAGAGGAGAGAGACAACCTGGCAGAGGCTTGGTGTCATGAGTACTTTTAGAGGAAAAATAGAAAACATGGCAGTTGCTCTATGAGGTTAGGTGTTGGGGGGACATGATGAAAGTGGCTCAGGATGAGAGGGAAGACACAGATAGCAGGCATGAATTCACGCTAGGGGGTTCCGCACGGAATTTCGTAAAAGACCAGAGTATACCCCCAGCCCAGACTATACCTGCGGTTAAAATGGCTAGATTATACCCCGGGGTATATTTTAGCCTAGGCCAATTCATACCCCCTCAGGCCATTTTATAACCCCATGATATGAGCAGCATTGAGTGATAGACACAAGAATTACTTGATTTTTCAACATTTTTATTGGGGATTCAGCTTTGTCTGCTAAGTTAAGTGAGAAGCTGCTGATGTAAATCTTAAAAATCTAAACACATAGGGGGAGATTTATCAAACATGGTGTAAAGTGAAACTGGCTCAGTTGCCCCTAGCAACCAATCAGATTTCACCTTTCATTTTCCAAAAAGTCTGTGAGTAGAGATGAGCGAACCTCGAGCATGCTCGAGTCGATCCAAACCCAAACTTTCGGCATTTGATTAGCGGTGGCTGCTGAACTTGGATAAAGCCCTAAGGTTATGTGGAGAACATGGATTTTCATTTCGTCCTACGGCAGCACAGTGAACAATAGGGTTAACTTCAATATCTCCTACTGCCAGGCAGAAGAAACAAACATAAATTAATTAATTAGAGTAATTAGATCAATTAAAGCCAGCTCTATAATAGGACTCCAGAGACCAAGAGACAATGTGTTTTTGTTTCTTCTGCAGGCAGAAGGACTTTAGGAGCTCTGGCTCCTGTAAAGCTTGAAGATTAACCTGCGGCGTGTTAGATTCTCAGGTGTACTGACAATCAACACTTGGCCCCTATGCTCCAGCTGGCTAGCTGTGGAGCTTACTGTTATGTGTTACATACAGTTTTAGGGAGGCCCCAATGGCTCTAACTGTGGGGGTCGGCAGTTTTCCATTGTTTAGCACATGTGCTTTGGGTGCTGGGCTGCCGCTGTCCCCCGTTACCTGGCAGAGGACATCTCCGATCATCACTCGGCTGCGGAAGGTGGGGACTCCGTGTCACAGCTCCATAAAGGCCTGGGTAAGTCTCTCTATTACCGGGTAATCCAGGTTCTTGCCGGTATTACCATGCCTTTGCTGTGATGTGGAACGCCATGCGGGAGGAGGGACTTCCGGTTCCTCCCCGTCGCACTCCGGCGTCCCTGTTTGGGCAGAAGTGACGCAATGCGACTCCAGATGAGGTCACTTCCGGTATCGCGTCTATCAGGGATTTCTGCGCATGCGCCGGAGGGTCCTTCCGGAACGCGGCGCTAATGTATCCATGGGGTAAGTTATTTAAGTGCTGTGCAGGCAGGTGTTCTTTCAGCACTCTGCCAGGCAGCACCAGCTGTTGGATACTAAGGTATGGGCCTTATTCCACATGATTCATCCCCTAAGGGATTACATAGTGGTTCCGGTTGTCCCCTATATTATGTTGCTCTCCCCTTTACTTCTTTGGCAGATGTCTAGCCACCTTCCTGGAAGGAAAAGGAGGAGCAAGACCAGACATAGAATATGCAGAAGATGTGATCAGCCTCTTCCGGATGATGCTCATGGGGACATATGTAGTAACTGTAATTCGCTTGTTCCTACGGGTGAGACTGGTCATCGCTCCGAGGTTAATGAGTTCTTAGGATGGTTCAAAAACAAGATGTCTCAAGTGTTTGATCAAGCTGGCATTAGCAGTCCATCTAAGAAACGCAGATCTGATATCCCTTCCTGTTCTGTATCTCAGGAAGATATGACTTCTCGTTCCGAAGGGGAATGTTCTGCCTCCTCCGACTCAGAGACGGGCTCCCCTGAGGATTATTATATGTTCAAAAAAGAACAGGCTCATGCATTCATTAAGACTGTTAAAAATACTATTGAGATAGAGCCATCTACCAGCAACCCTTCTAAAAGGGAGTCTCTCTTCTACTTCCCAAAAACCGAGCACACTGTTCTACCTCATCACAAGAATCTAGCTCAATTCATGCAAACAGATTGGGCCAAGCCAGAGAAGAAGCCAGACCCTAGTTCACGTTTTAGGGCAGTTTATAAGCTGGACCCAAAAGCTTATGAGTTGTGGGAAAATCCCGCAAAAGTGGACCAAGCAGTGGCTCGGCTTTCTAAAAAGGCTATATACCCTGATGAGGAATCAGTCCTATTGAAAGATCCTCTAGATAGGAAGGTAGATTCTTCCCTTAAGCGCCTATATTCTACTGCATCGCTTAATGCCAAAGCTGCTTCAGACTCTGGCTTAGTCAACTTACCAAGGATATTTCTGAAGGAGTTAGCAGGGAAAGGCTCCTTAAAGACATGCCTGACATCAAAAAGGCAGCAGACTTCCTGGCAGATTTTTCCTTAGATTCCTTACGATTAAACTCCAAAATGCTGGCTATGTCTACCACAGCAAGACGGGCGCTGTGGATCAAGGAATGGGCAGGGGATCAAAGCTCCAGAATGCATTTCTGTTCTCTTCCTTTCCAAGCAGAGTCTCTATTCGGGCCGCAATTGGAGAACATTCTACAATCCCTAAGCAAGGATAAAGGAGTCGCTTTCCCTGTGGAAACAAAACCAAAGAAGCCTTTTCGGCCCTTTCGTAAGCAGGGGCGCAGATCACCAGTGGGTAGGCGCCCCAGATATCAGAATACACAGAGAGGTTATAAGCCTAGAAACCAGAACAACTCTTCCTCCTACAAAAAGAAGGAGGATAAAGATCCGAAAGCATGACGCCAGGCCAACAGCTACGGGAGTGGGAGGCAGATTGAGACATTTTGCTCCCGTTTGGATGGATACCTCTTCAGATGCCTGGGTGAGGTCCGTGATTTCAAAAGGCTACATGTTGGAATTTGCAAGTCAGCCTCCAAATGTTTTTCTCAGAAACCAAGAAAAACCCCTCCTATCAAAGCTCCTCCAAGACTTCGTGCAAAAAGGTGCTTTGGAAGAAGTTCCTTTTCATCAACGAGGTATGGGAGTTTACTCTAGAATTTTTGCGGTACCCAAAAAGGAGGGTGAATGGCGTCTTGTCATTGACCTTTCCTTTCTGAACAAGTATATTGTTTGTAAACGCTTCAAAATGGAGACAATAAGATCTGTGGTCTCTATTCTCCAGAAAGATGACTTTGCAGCCACATTAGATTTAAAGGATGCATACCTTCACATCCCTATTGCCCGGTGTCATCGGAAATTCCTAAGAATCGCTATGATTCAGGGGAAGAGTACAGTTCATTTTCAATTTACTTGTCTTCCATTTGGTGTCTCCACAGCTCCAAGAGTGTTTACGAAGACCGTGGTCATTCTAGCAGCAGCTCTGAGGACACAAGGAGTGTTCGTCGTTCCCTACCTCGACGACTGGTTCATTCAAGGCATCATCGAGGGAAGAACTGCTGCTTCATCTGAGATTAACGGTGGACACCCTGGAGAAGCATGGTTTCATCATCAATCACCAGAAGTCCAACATGGTTCCGTCCAAGGCGTGCAAGTTTCTGGGATTCATGGTAGACTCAGCAGCCATGAGACTGTATCTGACGAAGGACAGAGTGGTCAAGCTGACTTCGGGGATCGAAGACCTCTTATGCAGTGGCCAGGTGTCGGTGAGGAATGCGATGAGGGTCTTGGGGCTGATGACCGCATCTCTGGAGGCTGTCCCCTGGGCTCGTGCACACCTTCGGCCTCTCCAGAGCAACATTCTCTCGCAGTGGAACCGCCTCCAGAAGGGTCTGGACGATCCTTTACATCTGCTGGGTTCCACAAGAAGAAGTCTCACTTGGTGGTTAGATCCGGACAAGGTACGATGCGGGAAAGATCTGTCCAGTGCTCCCCAGTTAATTCTAACCACCGATGCATCCAAGTCCGGATGGGGTGCACATGTGGAGAACCAGTGGGTTCAGGGCAGATGGTCAGCTCAGGAGGGTCAGAGTTCGTCGAACCTGCGAGAGATGAGAGCGGTTCGTCTAGCCCTAGGGCACTTCGGTCACCTGGTTCTTCATCGCAGAGTACTTGTTCAATCCGACAACCTGGCCACGGTTTACTATGTGAACAAGCAGGGAGGCACGAGATCAGCTCATCTGATGAAGGAGTGCGATCTACTGATGACCTGGGCAGAATCCCATCTCTCGGACCTGAAAGCAGTTCATATTCCAGGCAATCTGAATACCAAGGCAGACTGGCTGAGCAGACACCATCTTGCTCCAGCAGAATGGAGCCTTCATCCAGAATCGTTTGCCTGGATAGTGAGCAAGTTCGGCCAGCCAGATATCGACATCATGGCAACCAGAGAGAACAAGAAACTGCACAGATTTTGCTCCATATGCAGATGGGACAATCCGGAGAAGATAGACGGTCTATCTCTTTCCTGGACGAAGTTTCTTCCATACATTTTTCCCCCATTACCTCTGATCCCGCTAGTGCTCAGGAAGATTCAGGAGGAACAAGCCACAGCAATTGTAGTGATCCCATATTGGCCACGGAGGGCTTGGTTCCCTCTCGTATTAAAACTTTCGAGGGGATGTTATGAGAAAATCCCAATACGTCCAGATCTATTGAGTCAGAAAGGTTTGTTTCACCCCTGCCCAGAGATTTATCATCTTACGGCCTGGAGGCTAACAGGCAAGGACTGAGGGGAGCAGGTCTCTCGGAAGAAGTGGTAGATATCCTAGAGGCTTCTAGAAGACCAGCTACCACGAAAGTCTATAACAGGATAGCTCGTGTATTCAGCTCCTGGTGCTCCAGTCACGAAGTCTCGTTACCAGCACTCTCTGATTTTCTAAAATTCCTACAGGAAGGATTTACGAAGGGCTTAAAGCTTAACACACTTAAGGTTCATTTTTCAGCCATAAACTACGCTTTTGAGGGAAAATTTTCCAACCAACCTCTAATTAAGAGATTTTTTAAAGCGATTAATCACCTTCTACATTTCTGAGACACTACAAGTTGGATGTCATCTCCAACAGTAGGGTGGCCTTTGGCAGACGAGTGCTTCAAGTGGTGTCCTCCAGATAGTTCCCCCCCAATATGTTTATTGCTTTGCTCTCCCTATTGTTCACTGTGCTGCCGTAGGACGAAATGAAAAGTTAAAATTTACTCACCGAAATTTGTCCTTTTCATGAGTCTGTAGGCAGCACAGCATCCCTCCCTAATTAAAGTTTTTTTGCTGCATACTAACACATTGTCTCTTGGTCTCTGGAGTCCTATTATAGAGCTGGCTTTAATTGATCTAATTACTCTAATTAATTAATTATGTTTGTTTCTTCTGCCTGGCAGTAGGAGATATTGAAGTTAACCCTATTGTTCACTGTGCTGCCTACGGACTCATGAAAAGGACAAATTTCGGTGAGTAAATTTTAACTATAGTCATTGGCTGTATCCATGTTTTTCAGACAACCTTAGAGCTTTATCCAATTTCATAAGCCCCCGCTAATCAAATGCCGATCGTTCAGGTTCGGATCGACTCGAACCCGAACCCAGTTTGCTCATCCCTATCTGTGAGGAATGAAAAGTGGAATATGATTGGTTGTTAGGGGAAACTGTGCTAGTGCCACTTTACACTATGTTTGATAAATCTCCCCCATTGGGGACATTTATCACTGTGTTTGCCCAATTTTTTTTCTTTTTTGGCTAATAAGTAGATTTTTTGCACTTATTAAGGGTTTCACGCTATTTTACATAAGTTTTCAATGCCTGCAATGTGTGGGGGGGGGGGGGAGCATTGTTATATTAACCAATTTTCATTAAATTATCATGCACAAATTTTCTCTTTTTGTGCAAAATCCTACCCTAGCTTAGCTTTGTAGCAGGCCCGGATTGGTAATCTGCCAGATCTGGCAAATGCCCGGTGGGCTGCCCTGATTGGCAGCCCAGGGGCCGCCTGGTCTGCATTTTTTAATTTCTGTATTAATGTAAAGCTATAGCACAGGGGCTGGCCGCTGCTGTGCTGCTTATAAATCTTACAAAAAGGGCCCCCACTTTGCCGAAGTTTATCTAATGCCTTGACAGCTTCTGTGGTCCAGTTCACTAGATCCGCCCCTTCCTGGTCAGATCCAAAAGGGATTCGGATATAATTGAGAAGTTTTGGATAATCTTTCTATAGTAGTTGGAGAAACCCAAAAACCTTTGCAAGGCCTTTAGGCTATTGGGTCGCTCCAAGTTTTTAATGGCTATCACTTTAAGGGGATCCATACCAAATGAGTTAGGGGTTATATTGTAACCCAAAAGGAGATCTCCTGAATACCGAACTGGCATTTTGATAACTTGGCACACAGACTATTTTGCCTCAGAAGCTCCATTACAGTATGGACATGTGATATGTGGGAAGCCCAATCGGGGGAAAAATCAAAATGTCATCCAAATAAACAACCAAAAATCGGCCTAAATGTTCACGAAAAATGTCATTCACAAAGGGGGAGATTTATCAAAGGGTGTAAAATTTAGACTGGTGCAAACTGCCCACAGCAACCAATCACAACTCCTCTTTCCTTTCAGCACTGCCTAAAGCTGAGCTGTGATTTGTTGCTGTGGGCAGTTTGCACCAGTCTAAATTTTACACCCTTTGATAAATCTCCCCCAAAGTGTTGGAAGACCGACGGGGCATTACATAACCCAAGGGCATGACAAGGTATTCGAAATGGCCCTCTGGGGTATTAAAGGCGGTCTTCCACTCATCACCTTCCCTGATTCTGATAAGGTTATATGCCCCTGTAGGTCTACTTTGGAAAACCATTTAGCTCCTACTATCTGGGTAAATAGATCCGGAATCAGGGGTAAGGGATGCTGATTCTTAATGATAATTTTGTTTAATTCCCGGTAGTCGATAAAGGGCCGAAGTCCACTGTCCTTTTTACCCAAAAAAAGAACCCCCGCCCCCAATGGAGAGGATGAGGGCCGGATATGTCCTCTACGCAGACTATCTTTAACATACTCTCGCATGACCTCTCTTTCAGGACAGGACAAGTTGAATATTCGGCCCCTGGGATACTTGGCACTGGGAGTTAACTCGATAGCAGTCATATGGCCTATGGGGTGGTAAACCGTCCACAGCTCTCTCATCAAATACATCAGTATAATCAGTAAGGAATTCGGGAATCTCCCCCTCCCCAGAGGAGAGCCCCGCAACAGACACGACAACACAGTGGGAGGCACATTCAGGCCCCCACTGCACAAGTTCCCTGCTGGACCAATTGAACACAGGATTATAAGCCTCCGACCAGGGTAGCCCTAAAATCACATCGGAAGACAAATTATGCATGAGAAGGAGATCCATATTTTCAATATAATTGGACCCCACCTTAACTTCTAGGCAGGGAGTCGTGCACCGTACGTCCCCTTGAGCAAAGGGGGCGGAGTACGCTCCAGTGATATTAAAGGGAACCAATCACGCCGAAAATCCATCTTAAGATAAGGAAACGTGCTGGAACATCACCCAGCACGTTTCCCAAACATCCCCCTGTATCCTCCGTGCCCCCCTCATCAGTCAGTTATGTTACTTTGAAAAAGTCCCGCACTGTATGTAAATTTCCGGCAAGTAGTCATGGTGGGCGGATTTAGTCATGGTGGGCAGAATCAGTCACAGGTCCTGGGCGTCTGTAATGGCTGTAATCACACTCAGAGGGGCGTGATTGAGAGGTCTGCATTCCATCCACGTGACCCCACGGGTTGCATTTCACGTCGGCGGCGCGCTGACGTCATCCGTACGCAGCAACTACGTCTTCCAGAGTCCGCGCATGCGCAGTACGTCGACGTCGTCTCCCGCGGTACTGCACATGCGCGGACTCCGGAAGACGTCGGCGCTGCGTGCGGATGACGTCAGCGCTCCGCCGACGTGAAATGCAACCCGTGGGGTCACGTGGATGGAAGGCAGACCTTTCAATCACGCCCCTCTGGGCGTGATTACAGCCATTACAGACGCCCAGGACCTGTGACTGATTCTGTCCACCATGACTAAATCCGCCCACCATGACTACTTGCCGGAAATTTACATACAGCGCGGGACTCAAAGTAAGATAACTGACTGATGGAGGGGGGCACAGAGGTTACAGGGGGATGTTTGGGAATAGTGCTGGGTGATGTGCCAGCACGTTTCCTTATCTTAAGATGGATTTTCGGCGTGATTGGTTCCCTTTACCTGGACATTTCAGCAGCAAGGGACATACCCCTAAACCTGAAAAGAACGAAGAATTAACAAAGTTTGCTGAGGACCCAGAATCGACCTTGGCATACTCTGAATTGCTTTTCTTCCTCAACACAAGAGAAATAGGCAACAGTAGCTTATTTTTGAAGGTTACCTGTGCACCTAAGAGACCGCCTCAATAGTCTCTCAGGCGCTGAAGTTTTCCTGCGGTGATCCCGGCTTGGAAGGACATTGTCGAACTCAGTGTCCTACTTTCCCACAATACAAACAGAGATTGTTCTGCAGGCAAAGTGCTCTTTGGGCCTTGGCATCGGTGGAGTCTAACTGCATAGGCTCCTCTGGTGTGGGTAAGGTAGGAGAGGAAGGTTTAGGGTAGGAGACAGGTAACAAAGAGGTTTTAGGATGGTCAGGAGTATCCCTCTCCCGCTGTCTGTCCCTCAACCGTCGGTCAACAGAGTCATACTTTCCTCAAGGGAGTCAGGAGTAGGATACGCCACCAACATGGCCTTTAACCGGTCACTAAGCCCCGCACAGAACTGAAAACGGAGGGCACAGTCATTCCAGGTGGAGAGGCCACTCCACTGCATAAAATCCGAACAGTACTCCTTCACTGGACGTCTGCCTCAACCCCACCACCATCAGGGTCGTTGCACAGCAATCCCAATGCTAAAAGGAACTGGTCAGTCGTCAGTAACTCAGGGGAGACAGGTGGTAAAGAGAAGGCCCATTCCTGAGGTGGCCCTTGGAGAAGGGACATGACTATGCCTACCCTCTGGGTCTCATCTCCCGAGGAGCTTAACCCTTTCTGGACCGGGCTAATTTTAGTTTTTCGTTTTAAATTTTGTTTTTTCCTCCTTGTGCTTAAAAGGCCATAGCAGTTGCATTTTTACACCTACAGACCCACATGAGCACTTACTTTTTGCATCACTAATTGTACTTTGCAATGACAGGCTGAATTTTTGCATAAAATATGCTGCAAAACCAGAAAGAAATTACATGCGCAGTAAAATTGGAAAAAAAAAAAAAAAGCAATTCTTTTTCTTTGGGGGGGATTCGTTTTTATGACGTGTCTTATGGAAAAACTGACATGTTATATATGTTCCTCAAGTCGGTATGATTAAAACGATATGTAACATGTATAACTTTTATTTTATTTGATGGCTTGTAAAAAAATTCAAACCATTGTTAACAAATATATGTTCCTTAAAATCGCTCTATTCCCATGCTTATAGCGCTTTTATCCTTTGGTCTAAGGGGCTGTGTCAGGTATCATTTTTTGCGCCATGATGTGTTCTTTCTATCGATACCTCGACCGTGCATATATGACTTTTTGTTCGCTTTTTATTACAATTTTTCTGGATTTGATGTGACCAAAAATGCGCAATTTTGCACTTTGGGATTTTTTTGCGCTTACGCCGTTTAACGTACGAGATCAGGAATGTGATAAATTAATAATTTGGGCGATTACTCACCCGGTGATAACAAACATTTTTGTTTTTATTTTTATTTATAAAATGGGAAAAGGGGGTGATTCTGACTTTTATTAGGGGAGGGGGCTTTTTATTAACAACAACACTTTTTTTTTTTTTAACTCATATACTAGAAGCCCCCCTGAAAGTCTGTGCCCAGACGACCCTGGGCGTACCGTTACGTCCTGTGTTATGAAGCATGCAGCATGTCATTAACTCCTTAAACGCCACTTAGGTGAAAAAATAAAACCGTTATAAGCGTCACAATAGGCCCATTTTATTAATTAATTGGCAAAAAAGGATTTCATTGAAAACATATATATAACATTAGAGAATCTGTGTAAACCTGCATATGGTTGTGTTCGGGATGACCTATAGAATAATGGTATCATGTCGCTTTTACCATATAGTGCATTACATAGACACAGGAACCCCCCAAACGTTACCATATTGCATTCTTTTTTACGATTTCACCTATTTATATCCTCATAAATAATAACTTTGGGGTTCCATCATACATGTTATGAAAAAATGAAGGATGTCTTTACAAAGTACAACTATTCCTGTAAAAAACAAGCCCTTACATGGCCCTGTACAGGGCAGTTTCTAGATCATTTTGGAAACAGGGCGAATCTTGATAAAAGCGCCCCCCCCCCCCCCCCCCCTCAACATCACACAATTCAGCCCTGGAGAAGGAAGGGGGGCTTTTATCAGGATTCGGGTTATTAGGAAGAAGCAGTGTGTGTATTATGGCATAGATCGGTGTTGCACCCCTAAGAGATAATGTTCAACCGAATACAAAATCACCATACAGGGACTCACAGGTGCTGTTTTCTTCGATCTGCGGCACCATTTTCCTTTACCTCTCCAACCGGACCGCCATGATGATTTCTTGCAGCTACAATTCGTCTCCAGACAAACATCTCAGGCTCTGCACTTATCCAGCAACTTCCTTCCCTTTTCCCTCCTATAGGCTCCTAAACTGTAGTAATTCTGCTGATTGGTGCAGTAAAGTCTGCAAGGTGTGACCTCCATTACACTGACATACAGGATGCTGGGAGAGCTGGGTGACCTCCATTACACTGACATACAGGATGCTGGGAGAGCTGGGTGACCTCCATTACACTGACATACAGGATGCTGGGAGAGCTGGGTGACCTCCATTACACTGACATACAGGATGCTGGGAGAGCTGGGTGACCTCCATTACACTGACATACAGGATACTGGGAAAGCTGTGTGACCTCCATTATACACTGACATACAGGATGCTGGGAGAGCTGGATGACCTCCATCACACTGACATACAGGATGCTGGGAAAGCTGTGTGACCTCCATCACACTGACATACAGGATACTGGGAAAGCTGTGTGACCTCCATTACACACTGACATACAGGATGCTGGGAAAGCTGTGTGACCTCCATTACACACTGACATACAGGATGCTGGGAAAGTTGGGTGACCACCCCCTGTAATCCCCCCTGTGCTGCCCCCATTGTAATAATCCCCCCTCTGCTGTCCCCATTGTCATACCCCTCCCCTCCCTGTGCTGCCCCCCCCCAAATAGTAATAACCCCCTCTGCTCCCCCTGCATTGCCAAACACACACAAAACAAAACATTATACTCACCTTATTCTTGCATAGAGGTCCCTCTCTCCTCTTCTCATCTTCTCCAGCCTGCGAGGAGCACACATCTCTCTCCAGCAAACGCAGTGAAATGATGTCATTGCGCTGCTGGAGGGAGATGTCTGCAGGTGCACAGTGCTCGGCTGGGTCAGCGCGGTCCGGGGGCGGAGCTACGGGAGGTCCGGGGGCGGAGCTACGGGCAGTCCAGAGACGGAGGTCCAGGCAGTCCGGGGGCGGAGCTACGGCCGGTCCGGAGGCGGAGGTCCAGGTGGTCCGGGGGCGGAGCTACGCGAGGTGATTCTTCAGAGGAGCAGGTGATGGGGCGAGCGAGCTAGCAGGCGGGCGGCCGGCCGGGGGTGCGCGCAGCTAAGTGGAGTCTGGGGGGGTGCCACCAGCGCCCCCTAGCTGTCGGCGCCCCGTGCGGCCGCCCGGCCCGCCCGCCTCTAGAAACGGCCCTGGCCCTGTAGATAGAAAACTGAAAGTGCTAGAGCTCTTAGAAGGGGAGGAGGAAAAAAGGAAATCAAAATCAAGATCAAAATTTGCTCAGTCCACTGGGACGTACAGTTACGTCCTCGTGCGGAAAGGGGTTAAAAAATTACTTGCATCCCTCCTGGAAGGCACAAAACTTTCTCCTGTTGCCCGTAAACTTGTCTGGGAGATGGACAAGTGGCTTAGGAGGTGCTGTCGCTGGAGTGCAGTCGCTGGAGTGCAGTCAGATAAGTTCCTGATAGTCTGGCATCATTTTTGGGAGGCTCACCTGCTACCACTTCTACCTTGTTCACTTTGTCAGCACCTTCTAACTTCCTTGGATGTTGTAGCCGTTTTTGAAGGCAGGATTGACCAGGTCTTTTTAATACACAGGCACGGAGGGCACTTGCCCTGAGATAATAATGCTTTTATTTGTATAGCGCACACAGATTCCGCAGCACTTTACCTATCTATATGTTTTTTTGGGTGTGGGAGGAAACCCACGCAAACAGAGAGAGAACATACAAACTTTGTTTGTTGCCCTTGGTGGGGTTTGAACCCAGCACCTTCTACCTTCCTTGGATGTTATAGCCGTTTTGAAGGCAGGATTGACCAGGTCTATTTAATACACAGGCTACCGCACTGGGGGCTAGGTTCACATGATGTAACTGTGCGGCTGTATTTTTTATGCGGCTGTAAATGTGCGGGTGAAACTGCGGCCGTGGGAAAAAATAGACATGCGGCTCAAAACATACGGTCATTTACTTGGAAATCTGGTTCAACTAAAAATAACAAATAAAATCTTAATAAAGTGATGCAAACACCTCTGGATGCATCTGGGAAAGCAGGGAAACAGTTTACATGAATCGCTATTACCGGGGCTTGCGATCCTCTGCAGTATGCCGATGCCTCTCATGGTTAATATATTGAATTAATAAAACACATTTTCTTTGTAATAAAGTCCCTTTCATTGTTCAATAATTAAATGTAAACGATTCCATCATTTTGCAATTAAATATACTGTTAAAATAAATAAATATATAAATAAATGTATATTTATATATATATATATTTTTTGACAGTATATTTAATTGCACAATGATGGATTCGTTAGAATTAAATTATTGAACATAGATACTGTATTTATTTCAATGAAAATGTGTTTTATTAATTAAATATTAATTAGTACAGGAAGCTCCATAAGCCGTTAATTCATATTCCCGGCAATAGAGCATTCTGTACTAATCATCACTTAACTTTAATTAAAACATCAAATGTTTCTTCTAATTATGTTATCACAATAGCATTATTAGAAGAAACATTTAGAATTATATGTGCGCTCAGCTGATTGGCTGTTCGGCTGAGCGCACATATAATTAGCCGGTCCGCAGTACAGTGACTTCATTGTGCTGCGGACCAGCGAAGAGGACACATCGGGGTGAGTATAGAGCTCTCCCCACCCCCTCCCCAGCACTGCACCCCTCCCAGCAAGGAAGGGGGGTTACTTAACCCCTTCCTTGCTGGGATGGGTGCAGTCTGGCATCAGCCTGGCCCCCAAGGGGTTAAGGGGGATGCAATACATCCTCCCTTAACCCCTTGGGGGCCAGACTGTAAGCAGCGATCTGTAAAGATGAGGCATACTGTAAGGTGCACAACACCGCTCACAATGATGGGTGTTGTGCTCCTGTTTGTGTTTTTTTTGTGTGTTTCTCCCTTTTTGTTTTTCAGATATCGGTATCCTGGGGATTACGTCGGATTCCATGGACTACGTCGATGACCAGCGGTTGTTGTTTTAATTTTTTTAATAAAATGGTCAATGAGGGGTGTGGGGGTGTTTTTATTTGAATAAAATTTTTTTTTAACTTGTGTCTTGTCTTTATTTCTTTACTTTATAGACTTAGTAGTGGAAGCCGTCTAATAGACGGAATCCATTACTAAGTCGGGGCCTAGTGTTAGCCGGTATAAAATGGCTAACACTAACCCCCTATTATTACCCCAGTACCCAATGCCACCAGGGGTACTGGGAAGAGCCGGGTGCCAGTGGTCCCGGAGCTTCAAAATTGGCGCTCCTGGACCGGGCGGCAGCAGGCTGGTAAGATTTAGGCTGGGGAGGGCCTAAACCAATGGCTCTTCCCACCCTGGTGTTACCAGGCTGCTGTTGTTTGGTTTTTAACCCGGCTGGTTATAAAAATAGGGGGGACCCTATGCGTTTTTTTTTTAATTATTTATTTATTTAAAAATAAACCGCATAGGGTCCCCCCTATTTTTATAACCAGCCGGGTTAAAAACCAAACGACAGCAGCCTGGTAACACCAGGGTGGGAAGAGCCATTGGTTTAGGCCCTCCCCAGCCTAAATCTTACCAGCCTGCTGCCGCCCGGTCCAGGAGCGCCAATTTTGACGCTCCGGGACCACTGGCACCCGGCTCTTCCCAGTACCCCTGGTGGCATTGGGTACTGGGGTAATAATAGGGGGTTAGTGTTAGCCATTTTATACCGGCTAACACTAGGCCCCAACTTAGTAATGGATTCCGTCTATTAGACGGCTTCCACTACTAAGTCTAGAAGAAAGATGTCTTTACTAAGTAAAGAAATAAAGACAAGACACAAGTTAAAAAATTTTTTTATTCAAATAAAAACACCCCCACACCCCTCATTGACCATTTTATTAAAAAAATTAAAACAACAACCGCTGGTCATCGACGTAGTCCATGGAATCCGACGTAATCCCCAGGATACCGATATCTGAAAAACAAAAAGGGAGAAACACACAAAAAAAAACAAACAGGAGCACAACACCCATCATTGTGAGCGGTGTTGTGCACCTTACAGTATGCAGCATCTTTACAGATCGCTGCTTACAGTCTGGCCTCCAAGGGGTTAAGGGAGGATGTATTGCATCCCCCTTAACCCCTTGGGGGCCAGACTGATGCCAGACTGCACCCATCCCAGCAAGGAAGGGGTTAAGTGACCCCCCTTCCTTGCTGGGAGGGGTGCAGTGCTGGGGAGGGGGTGGGGAGAGCTCTATACTCACCCCGATGTGTCCTCTTCGCTGGTCCGCAGCACAATGAAGTCACTGTACTGCGGACCGGCTCATTATATGTGCGCTCAGCCGAACAGCCAATCAGCTGAGCGCACATATAATTCTAAATGTTTCTTCTAATAATGCTATTGTCATAACATAATTAGAAGAAACATTTGATGTTTTAATTAAAGTTAAGTGATGATTAGTACAGAATGCTCTACTGCCGGGAATATGAATTAACGGCTTATGGAGCTTCCTGTACTAATTAATATTTAATTAATAAAACACATTTTCGTGGAAATAAATTCAGTTTCGGTGTTCAATAATTTAATTCTAACGAATCCATCATTGTGCAATTAAATATACTGTCAAAAAATAAATATATAGATAAATATACATTTATTTATATATCTATTTATTTTAACAGTATATTTAATTGCAAAATGATGGATTCGTTAGAAATAAATTATTGAACAACGAAAGTGTCTTTATTACAAAGAAAATGTGTTTTAGTAATTTAATATATTAACTATTAGAGGCATCGGCATACGGCATCATTGCCGGCTATTTTTGAAGTACTCCGTACGGACCGCCTGTCAATCCTCGGCCGCATGTCCAGCCGCAAACAATGGTCTTGTTCATTTTTTACGGGTCCGTTTACGATCGGGCCGTAGATTCAGACATAGTGTGCACTGTGCAGCCGTATATCCTATACTTTCCAGCGTTCGCATGAACCACCAAAAATACCGCCGCACAATTACAGCCGCAAATACAGCCGCACAGTTACAGCGTCTGAACCTGGCCTAAAAGTGTATTTGTTCAAATTCCGGGGCCTCTTATGAAGACTTGTATTGTTATTTCTCCATGTCATGCCCCAGCCCTGGTCAGTCTAATAACTTAAAAAGACAAGTCAGTTATTAAGGGGGGGAGGAGGGGAGCAGTCAGCTTGTCAGGCACTGGCCGGGGAACACTCTCCAAGGCCTTTAACCTTCAGGCCTTTGACCTTGGTCGCAAGTGCCTTGCCCATCTTGGTCTGGGTCAGCACTATTGTCTTGAGGTTTACCACCAGGCTGTTGCCCAGAGGCATCCATGCATGCTGCCCCTGCTGTTTCCTGTCCATTTCCATGGTGTTTCCATAATTTTCTGAGGTTGACAGGTTTTTACGCAACCTTCCCTGGGCCGAGCCTGGGTCGAGCCTGGGTCCCTTGCTTCTAGTTTCCCATTGACTTCAATGGGGTTCGTTACTCGAAACAAGCACCCGAGCATCGGGAAATATTCGTCTGAAGTACCGAGCACCCGAGCATTTTAGTACTCGCTCATCACTATTAAATACCCTTTATCCACATGGACTAAATTATAAAAAATTATTTATTATATAATTATTTACAGGAAATTATAAACTTGGTTCATGTAGGATTTCAAAAAGAAAATATAGTGTATTACAATATCTAAAATATCTATAGTATGTACATCTGGTACTAACTCCGGAAGACGTCGGCGCTGCGTGCGGATGACGTCAGCGCACAGCCGACGTGAAACGCAAGCCGCCGGGTCACGTGGATGGAAGGCAGACCTTTCAATCACGCCCCTCTGGGGTTCGTTACTCTAAACAAGCACCCAAGCATCGGGAAATATTCGTCTGAAGTACCGAGCACCCGAGCATTTTAGTACTCGCTCATCACTATTAAATACCCTTTATCCACATGGACTAAATTATAAAAAATTATTTATTATATAATTATTTACAGTAAATTATAAACTTGGTTCATGTAGGATTTCAAAAAGAAAATATAGTGTATTACAATATCTAAAATATCTATAGTATGTACATCTGGTACTACCTCATGTAAAATGCGTATATCACATTGTGTATTTTGTATTGGTTGAACTACACCTGGGTTGTTACGTGTTCAGTCATGTGACTTTATGCCCTTGGTCCACAGGTGTAGCATAAGGGGTAATCATGTGGTTTTAAATAGTGTGTTTGAGCAGTACCGTGTATATGTGGAGTAAAACGTTTTTAATTGGATGAAATAAAGGATCGCTTTTTAACCTTTTTTCTTTGGAGTGCTGGAGACTCCTATCTTTACGTTTTCCTCTGGTTCACACATCCGTGCACCCTTCCTAACTAAATCAAGTCCACAGGAAATAACATATGAGGTAAACCGTCTATGATTATTTTGTGCTTTGCTAAATTTAAACGTGCCTGGGATAAACCTTTATCTAACCTAAGATAATAAAAAAGGAAAAAGTAAAAGAGCAGCCTAGACTTTTTTCCCCCTATGTTTCTTATGACTTCTTATGTTTTATAATTTATTATTATTTCCCTTACCATTTTTATTTTTTCAGATGTCTTTTGCTGTAAATGAAATATATTATTATGGCTGGGGTGTGATAGTAGCAAGAGAAGCAACTCAGGCAGTTGGGTCCACGATCGTTAGATTGTTGAGCTCCCATCAGCTGGACCCCCTATCTAATAGTTATTAGGTAATAAAAATAATGTTTAAAATAAATGTATGGTATGGTATATATACTTACAGGTCACGTTCAATGGATTTTTTACCCTCGTCCTTGATCAGGGCCTAGAAATAAAAAGAAGAAATATTTTACAATGCCAATAATAACCACTGAATAAATGTTTGCCATAGTTTTCCATTTAGTGCGGTAAACAATGGTTCTCAAGGACTATGAAAACTAGTTAAAATTAAAGATTCTGAACTATTTCTATTTGCATGCAATAATTACAAACTTGTGAAATATGTCCTTAAAGGGGAAGTCCGGGCAAAACTATTTTAAGATATGATATTGCCCAACAAAATTTTTGAAAATTACCAATAGTTATAATTACTTATGGGAAATGCACCTATTACTTACTACACACTTACACACACTATGCACTTACTACAGCATGGCGTGTCCAGGTCGCATGGCATGTCGCAATTTATGTCACCAACTTTACAGAGACCTGAACAGGCCTTGCTGTAATAAGTGCAGGGAAGATGCATTTACCATAATAAGTGTCTATTAGTAATTTTCATAACTTTTGTTGGGCTGTAACATATCTTGAAATTATTTTCCCCAGACTTCCCCTTTAACCCCTAGCCGCACCATGCAGTTATAATACGTCATGGTAGAAGGTTAGTTTCAGCACGATGACGTATTATAACTGCGCAGCTTCAGATGCTTGCTGTTTACACAAACAGTGACCGGGAGCCGCAAGTAAACTGTCAGCTGATAGCTGACAGTCTAGTGTAACTGCCACTGGACCCCCAAAAGAGTTCCAGCATCGGCAATTGCTGGCATTGGCTGATTGGTAACGGTAATTGGTATGGTAAAAAATACATAGGATTACATTGGAATCTCTGCAAAGAAAATGCAAATTTTAACTTTTCACTCTTACTTTGCAGCTATTCCTGTGAAATGCCCAAAGGGTTAAAAAAAACTGTGTGACTGTAGATTTGAATACTTGAAAGGGTGAAGATTTCAAAATGGGGTAAATTATGGGGGTTTCTAGTATACAGGCCTCAAAAATATACTCCAAAACTGAACTGGTGCATAAAGAATTTCTCAGTTTGAAATTTTTATGAAAAATTAGAAAATTGCTACTAAACATTACCGGCCTCTATCATCCTAAACAAGTAAAGGCATGTGTCACCAAATTCTGTTATTATAAAGTAGACATATTCTAGATATGAATTAATAAATAATTTATGTAGTATTACTATTTTCCTTATTAGAAACAAAATATAAGACAGCGCTCCATAGCGTAACTTAGACAGGGCTGAAGTGGTGAAAGTAAGCACATAGAACTCTCACCTGAGTAGGTTGTGCTGATGTAAGACACAACTCTTACTGATAGCATGTGAATGAACCGCAGCCACTCCCAACTAATCCCCACAGGGATTAAAGACAGTCAGTATCCTCCTCCACTCCAAGGCGGGTAAAACAGGCGCAGGTCCAAGAGGTAATAGTGATATAAAATATCATAAAATTTATTAAAAGAATTATGCCAGTGACACAACGCGTTTCGAGACCAGTCCAGTCTCTTTATCAAGTGTCTAATACCTAATAGGTATTAGACACTTGATAAAGAGACTGGACCGGTCTGTGCGCTGTGTGGCTGGCATAATTCTTTTAATAAATTTTATGATATTTTATATCACTATTACCTCTTGGACCTGCGCCTGTTTTACCCGCCTTGGAGTGGAGAAGGATACTGACTATTTTCCTTATTGGCAGAGACTTTCAAATGTAGAGAAATGCTATTTTTTCAATTATTCACAACATTTTGGAGTTTTTTCACAAAAAATGTCTAAAGTTATAAACCCAAATTTACCACTAACATAAAGTAGAATATGTCACGAAAAAAACAATCTTGGAATTACAAGGATTGGTTAAAGCATTCCAAAGTTATTGATGCTTAAAGTGACACATGTCATATTTGAAAAATTTGGCCGTGTCATAAACGCCAAAACTGGCTGTGTCCCCTATGGATTAATAAAACTGTATTACTAGAGCGCTTTGTATACATCTGCAGTATACTGTATTCCTGGTTATTCAAAAATTTGCTCATAAGCAAAAAATAGTCTATCACTGCTTCCACTGCTGCTGACAGTTCCCTAATGATATCTCAGTATACACAGTACTGAGTTTGGGTAGATTCAAACTCAGCTGCTGCTCAGGGACTTGGTATCTAAGGTCGTATTTTATATTTTATGTATTATCTTTATTGCTGCATACCCTTTTCTTGTGTCATGTATTGTATACTATTGCAACAATACAAAGAACTGAGTATAGATAAAGCAGGCTGCACCTCAACATACAGTATAATGTACAAAATGACAACCAACCAACTGATACAAACATTTAAAAACACTAAAAACCATATATAAATCAAGCACCGAGCCAGGTATGGCTCAATGTGCAACCATGCACCACCCCAAAAAAGATGGAGTAACCAAGAGCTGTCTATACAGAGAAAGTTATCCCACATACCATGAAGTAAATAATGAGCTAATACAAATGAATATATGCTAAACAATACGCAGACAATGTATAATGACTAGGGATGGTCCGAACCTGCTTCATTTCGGTTTCGTACGAACCCGAACTCTCGGAAATGATTCCCGCTGCCTGGCGGCTCCGTGGAGAGGGTGGATACAGCGGGAGGACCCCCTGGAAAACTGGGATACAGCCATAGCCATAGGCTGTATCCCAGTTTTCCAGGCAATCCTCCCGCTGTATCCACCCGCTGCACGGAGCAGGCAGACAGCGGGAATCTGATGCCGAGCGTTCGGGTTGATACGAACCGGAACCTCGGAAGATTCGGACCATCCCTAATAATGACCACTACAGCGGAAAAAGTGAAAACCAAAAAATGAATAATAAATTAGTCACATAATAGAGAACAGCTTAGGAGGGGATGCAGGGAACAAAAATCCCCACGCGTTCCGTCCTCAAGACTTCATCAGGGATATCTCAGTACACACAGTACTAAGTTTGGGTGGATTCAAACTCAGCTGCTGCTCAGGGACTTGGTATCTAAGGTCGTATTTGATATTTCATGTATTATCTTTATTGCTGCATACCCTTTTCTTGTGTCATGTATTGTATACTATTGACTTGATTCAGTGCCTCTCCCCTTTTTGAGTGTTTATATTGTCACACAGTGTAGCAGTGAGGCACATTCTTTATTCCAGGTTGTTGCTGTATTTATGTTTTTGGATATGTTCACACAACGTTTTTTCAGTTCCGTTTAAAATGACGTCTGTCATTTTGAGTCTGAAATAACGGACGTCATTTAGCTGTCTGGCCTCCCCTTAGTGCAAAGATGGCTGTTGGTACATTAATCTAGTTTGGGTTTACTAATTGGCCTTTGGGTGGGGCTTAATTGAAAAGTTCATTGAATTTAATAATAAAAACAGAGAAAGAAAGGTGACAAAAGAAAAACTGTGAACAACTAATAAAAAATGTCCGCTGTTTGCAAAACATTTCCGAAAATAATATACATGAACAATATTTTGACGCGGTAATAAAGTCCATTATTCAATACATTGTGTGCATTGGACGTCTGTCTTTCCTTTGACTTCCAAGCATTGCCATTGAAGTCAGTTAATTTGCGGCAAAAACAAAAGTTATTTTAAATAGCAAGATCTACCGCCTTTTCTCTATTTTGGACTTTGTGTGAACTAGGGATGGGATGATGACACTTGAGGAAGAAACCGGATCGGTTTAGAAACGCGTTGTGTTGCCATGAGTATTTTAATTAGCAATAAATTTTAAATAGCAATTTGGTATTTCCTTTGGATCTGCGCCCGAACCCTGGTTGGAGGGAGGTCGTTCTGTTCAACTTGTAACTCGGAATCTTCAGTCGCACATTTGGCAGATAACCAGACTTTTTCACCGGAAGCATGGGTTAAGGCAGGCCTCCTCTTTTTATCCGCCTGGGACTTTATCTGACCGAATACACGCATCAGGGATTGAAGTCGCTGACCAATTTGTTCACAGTTGGAAACTTCGGAGGATGTAGACAGAGGCAGCTGAGGATGAGGATGTCGCCAATAGACCTTTAGTCAAATTGCTCTGTATTACAGCTGCTCTGTGTTAACTTTGTGTTTTTTTCCTTGTCATTTCTTTGGCTACTTTTTACTTATCTATTAGGTGGGTGTTATGATCAGTGATTGTAGCTTAGCTACATTGTTTGTTGAGGTATAGAGTATATTATTCTCCTCTTAGACCATCAGATGTTGCAGTTTAACCCAAGCTCACCAGTAAATCAGTGCACAGGAAGAAGAGTTCTGTTATTGCCCACGCTGTTAGAAAAGTCTGCTCCATTGCTCCATTTGCTCGCCCGCACCATTGATTATCATTAAGAGGGGCAGGTCGGATGTAGCGGCAGTGCTCCTAACAGTGCTGCAGAGCAGAGTTTACCCTAACAGCGTGGGATTGGCAAGGAGGAGAAAGGTAAAACCATAAATGAAAAAAAGTGTGCACAAATATTGGGGGGAAAGCATAATCTAACAACTTATAAACACAAAGGGCCAAAAGCCTACTCAGGGCCCACTCTTCTTATATCCCTCCAAAACGAATGTTTTAAAACATCACATTTAATGATAAATACTTAAAAAGTAAATCGAGTGCCGAGTCGGGACGGGGTAAGATGTGTGGACGTTGTCCCTGAGAAGCGATCCTCCCCACTAGACTCCAGGGATCGGCTGCATCAAGTACTCGGATGCAGCTGTCAACTTTGACAGCTGCATCTGATTACTTCATTAGCGGGCACGGCAATCGGACCGTGTCCGCTAATAGCCGTGGTCCCAGGCTACGAGCGGCACCGCGGCCCCGCTCTGAACACATGGAAGGCGGCCCTGGACGTACGGGTACGTCCAGGATCACCTAGGGGTTAAACACTAAAGTTATAAATATACATTAAGAGTCTTAATGTATATTTATAACTTTTGTTGTTAAATTGCATTTTTTTAGCTGTTAAAAAAAAATGTTTAACTAGGTGTTACGGTGTTACGAAAGGTTCAGTTTGGATGAAATGGCCCATATGCAAAATGCTAGGATAGAAAATAATGGAGGCAAAGTGTGCTTATAAGAAGTAAGATCAGCCACAGATGGGGTAAGGGTAAGGTAAGGGAGCTGCATGTGTAGGTAAGGGAGCTGCACGGCTCTGCGGCATGTTGTATGTGTTTTCAGCCATGTATCTTTAGGCCATGTTAGCACGGCGTAAAAGACCGTCTGGGTCTCTACAAAGATCAAAGACTGCAGTACCGGCCTGATGATCCTTAGGGCCGCACAGTGCTGATGCGGGTGCATCTGCACGCGCCCGCATCAGAACTTCCCACTGCACACTATGAAGCAAGCGGAATAGCGGCCGCAGACAATTGACATGTCAGTTGTTTGCAGCTCCGCGAGGGATCCCAGCCGGAGCATATACTATGTGTATACGCTCCAGCCGGGATCTTATAGGCAGAAATGAACTTATTTTTTCGTATTAACTACAGCCGTTGTTGCAATCGGCAACAAGGGTCATAGAAATAACGAAAAAATATGTTGTGTGAACATAGCCTTACATTGTGAGGCATTAACTTATGTTTACCAGTTATCCCCTGCACATTTTGTACTTCTGCTTTTTTACTTGGGCTACTTTCTGGTCTGTTTAGTTATATGCCAACACATATGTATGTTTTTCTGTTTTTCTTTTTTGTTTCTCACTTTGATCTGTGGCTGATCTTACTTTTTATAAGCACACTTTGCCTCCGTTATTTTGTATCCTAGCATTTTGCATATGGCACTTTGAAATATTCGAAATCCGGTGGTCAAAGTGTGAACTTCACTTTACATGTGGTACATGTGTGATCCGTGCAGTCTCTCCTTCATTATGCTGTGTTGTTTGTTTTGTGCTGTCTCCTTTTTCTTTTTGAAATATCAGTATCTGTATTTCTTCTATTTTCTTGAATAAAATTAATGAATTTTTAAAAAAAATTATTTTGTGTGGCTCAAATAATGTTGTTCAATGTTTTGGGGTCATAATATAAATATACCTTGATTATTACAGAAGAAAAAAAAAAGATACATAAGCAAATACATAAAGGGCTCCTTTATAGAAAAGCTACATACGAAAACCCTTCATTGATTAAAAAATCCATCTAGCTTCCTCTTGAAACAATTTCTGGTCGATATTGCCTTGTCGTGCTCCCAATGTGATACAACATATTCCCCATAACTGGAGGCCCTCCCATGATCCTGCATGTTCTCCAAGTATGTGTTGTGTCAACATCATATCCTGGTGGGTACGTATGGATCTAAGATGTTTGGAGATGCATCTCCTGAATTCCTGAGACGTCTTCCCCACATATAATTTGTCACAAGTACATCTGATGCAATAGAGAATCCATCTAGATCTACAGTTTATCAACAGCAGCTCTGTCTCCCCTTTACTTAGCTAGTAATCTGTAGCTCCTCAGTTAAAGAGTATGGAGTAGAGATCATCGAACCTTGGGATTTTGCAACATTCTCGAACTGTCCGCATTTGATTCCCAATGCCTTCTCGTTCCAGGAGGAGACAGCCTGAGTACCGCCTGGAATTCTAATACGTAATAGGCTGTATCCCAGAATTCCAGACGGTACTCGGGCTGTCTCCATCTTCCCCATGGAACAAGAAGGCATCGGGATTTAAATGCGAAAGGTTCGAGAATGTTCGAGTAAAATCCTGAGGTTTGATCATCTCTAGTATGGAGCAGTAGCATAGCAAGTGGAGTTGAGTAGACTGTGGTTTTAATAACACGTACCACAATACAATTTTTTTCATTTAATTCTTAAGTGTTTATCATTAAAAGTAGCAATGAATGCTCTATTTAAGCTTATTGTTATCAATGATCTTATGGTCGGTGATACTATTTCAGCCAATAGATGGCAGTGTGTGACTCCGGTTACTAGATGGCTGATATGACTCCAGTCCTTTAACCCCACACGTCTTTGGAGTTTCAGGTGTGTTTATAATCTATACATGTTTCAGAAGCCCCTTGACATTTTGTCATAGAGTGTTCTTCCTCCAGCTGTCATTATTCATGTTCACATAGATTATCTGACTGATACAACTATTGGAGTTTGTCCCTTGATTTTCATGGCCTCTGAAACTCACATAGAACCTATGTGCATGCACTGTCCGACCGAGGATTTCAGGAGTGCTCCACTTTTGGCGTCTATCATACGGCTGATCGCCATGTTGTTTGGTTCTGCTGCTCCTGGGTATGTTTATATTTTCTGTTTAATAAGATAGGATATACATGTCACTAGTGTTTATAAGGTAATTAAGGATCTTTTCACTTTATCTACAATCTGATCACAATATGTATTAATATTGTTTGATTATATGCTTTTGATTGTGGACTATATAAAATCTTTACACTGTACAAGAATGTATATTTTGATTTGTTTGCACTTTATTGATACCCCTATATCTTTATTGTATAGATTGCTGTGAGACACTTATGTACTTAAGAGCGCACTAGACACTTGTTTTAATAAGCTTGAGAAAGGCTACTATACAAGCCGAAACATCGCGCAAGAGGGGGTTGAATATAGTCACAATTTTTTACATTAAGGTTCTGTCTCTATTGCTATTTTTGGATTTGATCCGGACGATGTCCAGTCTGGTGAGACATGCACTAACCTATTTTCATGTATTGGTGCCGCTTATATCTTGTTATAGTGTTTGAAAAGCACTATATTGTAATCCGTATTCGTCTTCCGATTCTTCTTCTTCATCTTCCAGCCATTTTTCTGCACGTAATACAGCCCGAATCGCTTTGTGAACAGACTCCGTTCAATCTGCATTTTGAAGCCCTCGGCGGTGTGACGTGTGCTATCTATTTTTTGTTTTTAATCGGATTTGTCGTTTATAAGAAATTTACGTTTATAGACCCCAAATTTCCCATAGAAAATAATGGCCCATTGGAAATAATGGCTACACTCTAACCGCTAACAGCCAATCACAGCACATATGCAAATAGCTGAAATATAGCAGCCAATAGGAACTCTAAGGTCTTGTCAGGCAATGTATCACAACATCCACAGTCACATGTCCACTATTGGCCAATAGAAGATGTAATATATGTAAGGTCCTTAACGATTTTGTCTTACTGACATGAGTAAGATTGTCATGGTAACCGAGCAATGATCTTTACCATTATAAGTAGCAGAGTTCAGTCAGTAAAATTGCAGAGCTGAGGCAGCCATGTAGCAGGGACGGTACCCAAGCCGCTCTTAAAGGGACGGTACCCAAGCCGCTCGCAAAGGGACGGTACCCAATCCACTCTTAAAGGGACGATACCCAAGTCGCTGTGTAAGGGGAATTACATAAGTCGCTCTTACAGGGACAGTACCCAAGCCACTCCTAAAGGGACGGAACCCAAGTCGCTCTTAAAGGGACGGTACCCAAGTCGCTCTTAAAGGGACCTAAGTCGCTCTAAATGGGTCCCTTTAAGAGCGACCCGGGTCCTTTTAAGAGCGACCCGGGTCCCTTTAAGAGCGAACTGGGTCCCTTTAAGAGCAAAATGGGTCCCTTTAAGAGTGACCTGGGTCCCATTAAGAGCGAAGGGACCCAGGTCGCTCTTAAAGCGACCCAGGTCGCTCCTAAAGGGACCCAGGTCGCTCTTAAAGGGACGGGAGCCAAGTTGCTCTTAAAGGGATGGGACCCAAGTCGCTCTTAAGGGGACGGCACCCAGGATTAAAGTTTCTCTTAAAAGGAAGTAACTGGTAAAGGGTCGCTCTTTTCAAGCACTATGGATTTTCCTGGAAATGCAAATCTAGTTTCATAATGATCTGATATGGAGTCCAGGCAGCCGAGGTTTAAGCTCCGTGCAGGAGGTGAGGAGGGAACACGAACCTTTTGGTTTCACTATCTGATCACTTTTTTTTATGATTGTCACTTATCAGCCGCCTACGATCTAGTCTTCTGGCTTTTTCAAGGGCATAAAATTATCTCATCCTCTGGGTAGCCCTGTCTGTGCAGTCGATTACCCAGTTCCTTAGCTTGTTGCTCAAACATCTCATTGTTACTATTAATGTGTTTTAACTGCACAAACTGGCCATACGGTACTGCACGTTTCACATGAGCTGGGTGATCGCTTGCATAGTTCAGAAGCATATTGCTAGCTGTCGGCTTACGATAACCACTCGTTTGCAATTCACCATCCACCACCTGCAAATCCTAATCTTGCCGAACTGTGACGTAAATCTCATGTTAAGTGGTAGGCTCTCTAGTAATCACCCTTTGTGTAAAAGAACTACATTAGGTATTATTGATTAGACATTTATATCCTTTACTTGTTGTAGAAAAAATAATAAACAACGCTAAAAATAGATTATATGCACATTGCACATTGACAAGGAGTATAAAGCAATAAACTTTCAATAAAGTATTATAAATTGTAAAAAACATGAAAAATTTAATATTATATTATTAACGTAGAAAGTCTTGTGGCGAATACTGTAAATATAAATATAATTGTTGTCCGTTGGCGGCTTTGCAGGGCCCTTGCAAGCCGCCAATTGTTTATACACTGTGTTGGCAGCAGGGATTTCAGCATCTACTGCGTATTAGATAACAACAAAAGAAAAAATTGCAGAGCTTGTTAGGAACCGGACAGCAGGACAAGACAAGACAGTGAGCCCTAAGCTCAGCCCCGCCCACTGTCTCTACCTACTTGCCACAATGCGCCCTAAGATGGCGGCAAGCAACTTGGCGACGGTCCCTGCACTGGCTAGGTGGAACACAAATACAAGACAGACAGACAGACAAACACAATGAAGAATAGTAAACAGTCCGGGTCACAACAATCGGGCAGCAAAAGTACAAAATCACAAACTTAATAAACGTAGTCAAAGTCCAGGCAAAATGGTCAAGAGCAGGCGGCAAGCAAGGGAGGTCAAGGAATAGGAAAAAATCAGAGATAGCAAATGCACAGAAGATACAAGCGGGCAGAGACTTGTCAATAACCAGCAATGAGTGCACAGACTGGGTTAGTTATATAGGATGCCAGGGTTCTGATCCAGAACATAATTGGACCATCTCCCTGATCTCCAAGTACAGACACCTGAGAACAAGACAGATCCCCTGTCAGGAAGACCTGTCAGTAACAGCAGAACCAAAACACACATTAACCATGACATGGCCAGACAGAACTCAGCAGGTGAAGTTGGGTGTGTCTCCCAAAGAGAGCAAATAAACCAGTGTTCAGACACAGCAGAACAAAACACAGAACAGAACAAGAGAATATCAGCGCCTTCTCGGCCGCACAGCACGAGCCGAGGGACGCATAATGCTCCGCAAAGATACCATCCTGACAGTACCCCCCCTTTTATGAGGGGCCTCAGGACCCTCACAGGACTCAACTTCACTTAGAAGATTGCCATCTGACTCCCATTCATCAGAAGAAGAGTCCATGGCATGGAGAACAGGCTTACTGACAGGACGAGCAGAAGAACATGTTAAATTCACATCAGATACAGGCAAATCAGGTACAACAGAACTAGAAATATTAATTTCGCCGGAGGGTACCTGTGCGCCCAAGTGACCTTCCTTGGAGTCACCTGGACGCTGATGATCTGGGTGCAGGTTTTCTTGCGGCTTGGGACGCTTGTGGCAGAAACTGATGTAATGGCCACTGTCACCACAGTAGTAACATAGACCATTGTGTCTCCGGTGTTCTCGCCTGGTCCTGGCATCCAATTGTCCCCGCTGCATGGGCTCATCCTCAGGAATAGTAGGGGTAACAAGAGGGTTTTTGACAGAATAGGAGACAGGGTGTTTAGAAGAGTCAGAGCCTACTCTCTCCCTATATCTGTCACGGAGCCTGCGGTCTATGCGAATAGCCAAATTCATGGCCTGCCTAAGGGTGGAAGGATCTGGGTGTCCTGTCCAGGCATCCTTAATGTCATCAGATAACCCCTGCTTAAATTTGCATCTAAGCGCAGGATCATTCCATCCGGATGGAACGCACCACTGGCGGAACTCGGCACAATACTCCTCCACCGGTCGCTTGCCCTGTCTCAAAGTAGTCAACTGCCTCTCAGCTGCTGCTGCCCTATCAGGGTCATCATAGAGTAACTCCAATGCAGAGAAAAACTGATCCACAGTTGATAACTCAGTGGCATCGGGAGGCAAAGAAAAGGCCCACTCCTGCGGAGGTCCTTGTAAGAGTGACATAATAATGCCCACTCTCTGGCTCTCATCCCCAGAGGACCGGGGACAAAGTATGAAAAACAACTTACATCCCTCTCTGAAGATTCGAAAGGCCCTTCTCTCGCCTTTGAACCTATCAGGAAGCTGCACTCGAGGTTCTGGGGGAACAGCAGCAGATAGCATAGCATTTTGGCCCAGGAAAGACTCTACCTGCTGCACCCGTTGCGTAAGGTCCAGAACAAGCTGGTTGAGACTTTGCATTTGCTCAACCAGAGCTATCATAGGGTCCATAGCCAGGTGGGGAGAGAGAAGAAAAAAAAAGTAGGGCTGGTTATTCTGTTAGGAATCGGACAGCAGGACAAGACAAGACAGTGAGCCCTAAGCTCAGCCCCGCCCACTGTCTCTACCTACTTGCCACAATGCGCCCTAAGATGGCGGCGAGCAACTTGGCGACGGTCCCTGCACTGGCTAGGTGGAACACAAATACAAGACAGACAGACAGACAAACACAATGAAGAATAGTAAACAGTCCGGGTCACAACAATCGGGCAGCAAAAGTACAAAATCACAATCCAATAAATGTAGTCAAAGTCCAGGCAAAATGGTCAAGGGCAGGCGGCAAGCAAGGGAGGTCAAGGAATAGGAAAAAATCAGAGATAGCAAATACACAGAAGATACAAGCGGGCAGAGACTAAGTCAATAACCAGCAATGAGTGCACAGACTGGGTTAGTTATATAGGAGGCCAGGGTTCTGATATGTATGCTGAGAGTTTAGCATAGTATAGTAGCACAGTAATGTATTCACCACTAGTTGAAACTGTAATAGACGCGTTTCTGAATAATCCTCTATTCTTTCCTCAGTATTGGGTTGCAAATGACATCTGGTATACAGGTGCTAACCAAGTAGTGCACTCGTAATATACCCACAATCCAATCTGCATTCTCAGGTTGAGTTCTTACCACACCTAAATCTCATGTTGTATAGATTAGAATTCATGTACAGTATGCTACGAACAGCTGGAATTCATTTTCTGTGCCGGACCAGACTATCAAAATATTGTCTATATACCTAAGGTATAGCACGATTTTTGACAAAAAAAGATTATTACCAGAAAAAATAACATCATCCTCTAACTCCGCTAAAAATAAATATGTGAAAGTTGGGGCTACCAGCGTCCCATCGCCGTTCCAGCCCACTGACAATACCATAGGTCAGCGAACTGGAAGGCATTATGGCGAAGTACAAAGTCCAGCAGTTCGCAGACAAACCTTACCTGATCATCCTCCATGTCCCCCATGCGCTGCAATCGACGCCCGACAGCCTGTACATCTGCATCCTGAGGGATTCGGGTGTACAGGCTCCCGACGTCAATGCTCGCCAGAGGGGAAAGGGGGCCTTTTATCCCCGGACTCTCTTCTATTTCTTTCAACACGCTCTCCCAATATAACTGTAGGTGTTAGCATGAGCACATCAAATGCAGCAACCCTGCCTGTTTTTTTCCACACCTCACACACTCCGACGTGTCCCGTCTTTTTATCTTAAATAAGAATTCTAGAGTATAGTACACCCTTCTAACTATATTGAATTGTATTTGATGATTTATATTTGCTGAGACTTCTTTTACATTTTCCAAAATTCGATTCCATTCCCCTCTAAATTACCAACTTCCTCTTCCCATTTTACTCTCCCTCTATTCAGCTCCTCCTTCTCCAATGCACCTTCTCTCTGCCATATAATCGTGACAGGCCCTTCTTTTGTCCTATTTCATCCTGTACGATTTTTATAATATCTGGGGTATGCATAATTCCAAAGATCTCCTTATTTTGTGTACACAGCATGTTGTAAACTAACCAACCATGCTCTGTCATCTATACCATACTCCATCTTCAACTTCTCCCATGATTTCAGCTGACCCATCCAGAACACGTTTTACTTTTTTTTTTATTCCTGCTCTTATACACCAACCTAACTCTTTACACATCCTTATCTCCACTAAATTCTTATTATACAACAAAATGAAGAAAGATGTTTTTATCTCTAGTACCTCCTCAAGTTCCTTTCATGTCCTAGCTAGCAATTGTACTGAGGGGACCCTTAACCAGCGCTCATCTTCCAGTAGTCTTGATTCTAGTATTTCCAACACGCCTTCCTGTTGTCCTTTAATCTCCTTTATCAACCACTGGAATATATCATATTTCCCCCTACACTTTACTAAATTTAGTTGTGATGCTAAAAAATAACATTTAATAAATGGAAACGAAAATCCTCCCTTTTTTAAAGGTAAACAAAAATAACTTAGCTTGATTCTCACTCTCTTTCTCCCCCATATCAAACGATTCATCATTACATCCACCCTTTTAAAAAAAAATTTCCTCAATCCATACTGGTGTTGCATCTAACCGATATAAAATTTTCGGCAGTATCATTGTTTTGGCTAACATCATCCTGTCCATTCTAGCTCTTATCACATCTATCCATATTTCTATTTTTTGTTTTAAACTCTGCAGTAGTGGTTTTGTATTTTTCTCTTGAAAATCTTCCACATTTATTTGTAATCTGTACCCCCAAGTACGTAATGCTCTCACCTTTTCTTAGAACCTTTATTTTTAAATAAGTTGAATCTGACCATGTTAGCAGGGGTCCAGACAAAGGCATCAATGTAGACTTTTGCCAATTTATGAACAGTCCCGAGAAATCCCCAAACTGTTCTATTACCCCCATTCAGGCCCGGATTGGTAATCTGCCAGATCTGGCAAATGCCCGGTGGGCTGCCCTGATTGGCAGCCCAGGGGCCGCCTGGTCTGCATTTTTTAATTTCTGTATTAATGTAAAGCTATAGCACAGGGGCTGGCCGCCGCTGTGCTGCTTATAAATCTTACAAAAAGGGCCCCCACTAGACACTGTGAGGGTTGCCTGCAGCTGCTGACTGACACTAAGGGCTGCCTGCAAACGCTGACAGCGTCATCATCATCATCATCTCAACAGTAACACACACATGCTGCCGGTCTGGATGCTGCAGCACACATTGCCAGATGCTGTCACTGACTGCTCAGAAGAGGAAGAGGAGAAGACCATGCTCTGTAGAACTGCTGGGCCAGCTGTCTGCCACGTGTGTGTGTCTCCTATTTGTGGTGTGTGTGAGTGAGAAATGTCCTGGGCTGGCCTGTTACCTGCTATGACTGCTGCCCTGGGGTCCTCCTGTAGAGGGGGTCCTGGCTGGCTCCGCCTACTGACACCTCAGGTCTGCAGGCCCGTCCATATTGTGGAGGTGAAGAAGGCAGCAGGTGGATTGTGTTCAAGAACTTGGACACCGGAGTCCTGAAACTGCTCCCCTTCTCCTTACACTACTACACTGCCCCCCTTCTCCTTACACTGCTCCCCTTCTCCTTACACTGCTCCCCTTCTCCTTACACTGCTCCCCTTCTCCTTACACTGCTCCCCTTCTCCTTACACTGCTTCCCTTCTCCTTACACTGCTCCCCTTCTCCTTACACTGCTCCCCTTCTCCTTACACTGCCCCCCTTCTCCTTATACTGCTTCCCTTCTCCTTACACTGCTCCCCTTCTCCTTACACTGCTTCCCTTCTCCTTACACTGCTTCCCTTCTCCTTACACTGCCCCCCTTCTCCTTATACTGCTTCCCTTCTCCTTACACTGCTTCCCTTCTCCTTACACTGCCCCCCTTCTCCTTACACTGCTTCCCTTCTCCTTACACTGCCCCCCTTCTCCTTACACTGCTCCCCTTCTTCTTACACTGCTTCCCTTCTCCTTACACTGCCCCCTTCTCCTTACACTGCTTCCCTTCTCCTTACACTGCCCCCCTTCTCCTTACACTGCTCCCCTTCTTCCTACACTGCTTCCCTTTTCCTTACACTGCCCCCCTTCTCCTTACACTGCTTCCCTTCTCCTTACACTGCCCCCCTTCTCCTTACACTGCTCCCCTTCTTCTTACACTGCTTCCCTTCTTCTTACACTGCTTCCCTTCTCCTTACACTGCTTCCCTTCTCCTTACACTGCCCCCCTTCTCCTTACACTGCTCCCCTTCTCCTTACACTGCTCCCCTTCTCCTTACACTGCTCCCCTTCTCCTTACACTGCTTCCCTTCTCCTTACACTGCTTCCCTTCTCCTTACACTGCTTCCCTTCTCCTTACACTGCCCCCCTTCTCCTTATACTGCTTCCCTTCTCCTTACACTGCCCCCCTTCTCCTTACACTGCTCCCCTTCTTCTTACACTGCTTCCCTTCTCCTTACACTGCCCCCCTTCTCCTTACACTGTTTCCCTTCTCCTTACACTGCTTCCCTTCTCCTTACACTGCCCCCCTTCTCCTTACACTGCTTCCCTTCTCCTTACACTGCCCCCCTTCTCCTTACACTGCTCCCCTTCTTCTTACACTGCTTCCCTTTTCCTTACACTGCCCCCTTCTCCTTACACTGCTTCCCTTCTCCTTACACTGCCCCCCTTCTCCTTACACTGCTCCCCTTCTTCTTACACTGCTTCCCTTCTTCTTACACTGCTTCCCTTCTCCTTACGCTGCTCCCCTTCTTCTTACACTGCTTCTCTTCTTACACTGCTTCCCTTCTCCTTACACTGCTCCCCTTTTCCTTACACTGCTCCCCTTCTCCTTACACTGCTTCCCTTCTCCTTACACTGCTCCCCTTCTCCTTACACTGCTTCCCTTCTCCTTACACTGCTTCCCTTCTCCTTACACTGCTCCCCTTCTCCTTACACTGCTCCCCTTCTCCTTACACTGCTTCCCTTCTCCTTACACTGCTCCCCTTCTCCTTACACTGCTTCCCTTCTCCTTACACTGCTTCCCTTCTCCTTACACTGCCCCCCTTCTCCTTACACTGCTTCCCTTCTCCTTACACTGCCCCCCTTATCCTTACACTGCTCCCCTTCTTCTTACACTGCTTCCCTTCTCCTTACACTGCCCCCCTTCTCCTTACACTGCTTCCCTTCTCCTTACACTGCTCCCCTTCTTCTTACACTACTTCCCTTCTTCTTACACTGCTTCCCTTCTTCTTACACTGCTTCCCTTCTTACACTGCTTCCCTTCTCCTTACACTGCTCCCCTCCTCCTTACACTGCTCCCCTTCTTCTTACACTGCCCCCCTTCTTCTTACACTGCTCCCCTTCTTACACTGCTCCCCTTCTCCTTACACTGCTCCCCTTCTCCTTACACTGCTCCCCTTCTTCTTACACTGCCCCCTTCTTCTTACACTGCTCCCCTTCTTACACTGCTCCCCTTCTCCTTACACTGCTCCCCTTCTCCTTACACTGCTCCCCTTCTTCTTACACTGCCCCCCTTCTTCTTACACTTCTCCCCTTCTCCTTACACTGCTCCCCTTCTCCTTACACTGCTCCCCTTCTTCTTACACTGCTCCCCTTCTTCTTACACTGCCCCCTTCTTCTTACACTGCTCCCCTTCTTACACTGCTTCCCTTCTCCTTACACTGCTCCCCTTCTCCTTACACTGCTCCCCTTCTTCTTACACTGCCCCCCTTCTTCTTACACTGCTCCCCTTCTCCTTACACTGCTCCTCTTCTCCTTACACTGCTCCCCTTCTGCCTACACTGCTCCATTCTTCTTACACTGCCCCCCTTCTTCTTACACTGCTCCCCTTCTTACACTTCTCCCCTTCTCCTTACACTGCTCCCCTTCTCCTTACACTGCTCCCCTTCTTCTTACACTGCTCCCCTTCTTCTTACACTGCCCCCCTTCTTCTTACACTGCTCCCCTTCTTACACTGCTCCCCTTCTCCTTACACTGCTCCCCTTCTCCTTACACTGCTCCCCTTCTCCTTACACTGCTCCCCTTCTTCTTACACTGCCCCCCTTCTTCTTACACTGCTCCCCTTCTTACACTGCTCCCCTTCTTACACTGCTCCCCTTCTCCTTACACTGCTCCCCTTCTCCTTACACTGCTCCCCTTCTCCTTACACTGCTCCCCCTGCTCAACAAAGGTAAATGGTATTTGCAGCCTCTTTCTTCCTGTGATGTGAAAGCTTTGTGTATTAGCCTTTGTTTATCAGGTGGTCATCCATATTGGCAAAGATTTACATGAGGTAAAAAAAAAAGGGGTCACTATACATAGCACAAATCTTCATGTGTAGAAGAATTACAGTATAATCAATTTCAGGGAATCATAGAGTATTTTACTGGATTTTAGGGATAATAATGTATGTCATAATTAATATCACAGGCCATGATACGTATATAGTGAATATCAGGAGCCCATTGTTTATTACAATAAAGGGGACAGAGAATAGTTTATACCGCCATACAGTGCGTGGCAATATATAGTGGACAGTGTGTGGAGCTGTTGTGGCGCTAGTGTTTACATAAAGGATAAGGATCTGCTGCAAAATTGAGCTGCCACAGATACCAGCAGGGTAAGGTCTTGAATTAATCCCTGGACTGGTAAAACAAATGCCCCCTGACATGGATCATTAACATTCTAACGTCTTTAAGTATCGGTTTGACTCGGGGAGTGTCAACAATGCACAGTTTAGGGGACACCGATTTTTGCCTTGCCTGGTGCTGACAGCCTGCGCTACGCCACTGATCTGCAGGGTGATAATACTCTTCAGCATCTGCATAGACCTGTTAATTGTTGTGCGTGGCACAGTTGACGCAGTGGTTGTGGGGAGATTTGTATGTGGGCTGATGGGGTTTGTGTGCCAGGGCTGCTTTTCAGTCCCAGTCCGGCCCTGCCCCCATTACACATTTCAGCGTCCTCTCGGTGGTCTCCAAACATATTAACATGTCATCTGCACATATATTTAACTTATCCTCCCTTCCTCTCATTCCAAATCCTTTCATCTGGTCATCTTCCCTTGTAAGAATCGCCAAAGGCTCAAGCACCAGTGCAAACAACATAGGAGAAAGTGGACACCCTTGTCGAGTGCCCCTTCCAAGCTCAAACTTAGCTGTCTGCTGCCCATTCACCAAGACCCTAGCTACTGAATCCTTATAGAATAGTTTTATCATTCTTATATAATTCTCGCTTATCCCATATCTCATCAAGGCCTCCCATAGGAACTCCCACTCCTATGAAATACACGCAGAATATTTTGCCTAATTGTACGCCCTGGCATCAACCCACACTGATCTGGGGGAATCAAGTTAGCTATAACCCTATTTAATCTGTTGGCCAACACCCTAGCATACAATTTTATATCTACATTTAACAGTGAGATGAGCCTATATGCCTCTACACTTTTCGGATCCTTATCTGTTTTTTTAATTAGCACAATCTCAGCCTTCTTCATTTATTCGGGCAACTCTCCTACCTCTATAACTTTTTTCATTACCTTCCATAACGCTGGGAGCATTTTCTCACTAAACCTTCTATAAACCTCATTCAGTAACCCATCTGGACCAGGTGCTGTGTTACTTTTTACTTTTTGCAAAGCCCTCCTAAATTCCTCCAAGGTCAGCTCTACTCCCAACATATCCTGCTGTTCTCTACTAATTGTCGGAAACCTTATTCCATCTAAATAACCCCTTATTTCCTTTAGGCTACAGACCACTTCACTTGCATAGTTTCCTATAAAACACATTAAATGCTTCCCCAATCTGCTGTTGCATGTTCACCTCCTCCCCATTCTTTTTATGTATTACAGAAATATGGTTGTATTCTTTCTGATTTTGAACTAATGACATCAGTTGTTTCCTTGGCTTTCTTCCCTCCAAAAATTCTTCCTTATCCCCCCCCCCCCCCAAGAAAAAAGTCCTGTTCCTAGCTTTCCTATTTAACAACTCTCTATATTCATTCTGAGCCTCTACCCACCTTTCCTTATGTTCCTCTGTGGGGCTAGTTACAAATGCTGTGTCAGGAATGTGTAGTTCCTGGTGTGAACTGAGCCTGGTGTTTGTTTTTGTGTGTCACACCCGACTGCTTCTCAGCTTCCAGCAATGCAGGAGTTAAGCTGAGAAGCTGCTGAACTTGATATGCACCTGAGTTTTCTGTGTGTTTGACAGGTTCCTCTGCCTGTCTGCTACCTTGAAGATCATAGCACTGGTCCAATGGGGATCCCGACCGGGCTCTTGGTCAGCATAAAACAAAGCTGGGGCAGAGTTCCAGTGCTGGCCATTAGGTTAACTTCCTGGTCCCAGCTTCCCCTATCTACTCCTGCGATCCCCACTCCTAATGCCTCTTTTGCTTGAATTGTTACCTTACCTCCTGACTATCTGACTATCCGTTTGCTTGCTGATTTTGTACTGCGCTGTCTTTTTAGATTTTGACCGGCCTGTTTGACTATTCTTTTGTGTTTGTCCGTCTTGTTCCGTGTGCACGTATTTAGCGCAGGGAACATCAACGTGGTTGTCCATGGCCGCCTAGGGCCAACTGAGGCAAGTAGGCAGGGTCAGTGGGTGGGTTCAGACCTAAGGCCCACTGTCTTATCGTATCTGTACCTCCCTGTCCTGACATGCTGCCTCTATTCTCTTTACCTTTTCTTCTATCTCCTTCCCTTCCTTTTTAAACTTTCTTTTTTTCCAGCAGACTTCTTTATTCAGTAACCCCCTTAGGAAAGCCTTTAGTGTGTCCCACACTACCCTCTCTGATGCCGTATTCCAGTTTATTTCTAAAAACTCTTTTATCTGCTTCTGGATCGCTTCTTCCATATTTATAATTTTAAACTAGGTGAGGAGGATGAGGAAGAGGAGGAGCTAAGGTGAGCGCCCCTACCGTCCGATCGCGCCAGGTTACCAGAGGCCCATGGCGTCCAGTATATCCTGTAGTAGAAGCCTGGCAACAGGCTTCATGTGACCCGCAGAAGTGGATTGAGGAGACCGGAGCATGGGGAAAGCTGCTTGGAGTACCTCGGGTGAGAGACGTGGTCTCCATTGCTGGCGACGCTGCGAGGTGTGTGTCGGCTGATGCGGTGGATGTGGTGTGGCTGACGTCACAGCACCGAAGAAGAGGCTCGTGGTTTGGGAGAGCTTGCGTGAGAGACGAGCCCGGTCGAGCAGTCTGCGGGACAGTAAGGTGTTTGATGTGACTGAGCTGAATTGTAATGGTATAATTGTATCACAACAAAGTGAGACTATAACCCTACTAGAAAGGAATCTGGGAAGGAAGAATTCTGGATTGAGTGAAACCACAAGGAGTCTATCTGTGGCTGTAGGGCTAAGTCTCTTGGTCCATGGAATGATATACTGAACAGGCACGAAGATTTATAACTAATTGATTTGTTACAACTAACTGATTTTTTGCAATTAACTGAAATACAACAAACTGATTTGTTGCAGCTAACTGAAATACAACTAAGGCCCGATTCACACGTCCGTGTCAGTTTTTACTGTCAGGAAATCCTGATCAGGAGGCCTTAAATGTCATCAGGATAGTATCAGGATTTCCTGACAGTAATCCGTTTTTACCATCAGGAAACCATCAGGAAAAACCTTCAGGATTTCCTGATGTGAAAAAAAATAGGACATGTATTTCTGCAAACTGGATGGTCACAGCTTGCAGAATTACAACTCCCATCATGCTTGGCTGACAGGTCATGATGGAAGTTGTACTTCTGCAGTCTGTGGTCACCCAGGTTGCAGTACATGATGGGAGTTGTACCTCTGCAGCCTGTGGCCATCCAGGTTGCAGAAGTACAACTCCCATCATGACCTGTCAGCAGGGGCATGGTGGGAGTTGTACTTCTGCAACCTGGATGGCCACAGGCTGCAGAACTACAACTCCCATCATGGCCTGTCAGCAAGGCATGGTGGGAGTTGTACTTCTGCAACCTGGATGGCCACAGGCTGCAGAAGTACAACTCCCATCATGACCTGTCAGCAGGGGCATGGTGGGAGTTGTACTTCTGCAACCTGGATGGCCACAGGCTGCAGAACTACAACTCCCATCATGGCCTGTCAGCAAGGCATGGTGGGAGTTGTACTTCTGCAACCTGGATGGCCACAGGCTGCAGAAGTACAACTCCCATCATGACCTGTCAGCAGGGGCATGGTGGGAGTTGTACTTCTGCAACCTGGATGGCCACAGGCTGCAGAACTACAACTCCCATCATGGCCTGTCAGCAAGGCATGGTGGGAGTTGTACTTCTGCAACCTGGATGGCCACAGGCTGCAGAACTACAACTCCCATCATGACCTGTCAGCAGGGGCATGGTGGGAGTTGTACTTCTGCAACCTGGATGGCCACAGGCTGCAGAACTACAACTCCCATCATGGCCTGTCAGCAAGGCATGGTGGGAGTTGTACTTCTGCAACCTGGATGGCCACAGGCTGCAGAAGTACAACTCCCATCATGACCTGTCAGCAGGGGCATGGTGGGAGTTGTACTTCTGCAACCTGGATGGCCACAGGCTGCAGAACTACAACTCCCATCATGGCCTGTCAGCAAGGCATGGTGGGAGTTGTACTTCTGCAACCTGGATGGCCACAGGCTGCAGAAGTACAACTCCCATCATGACCTGTCAGCAGGGGCATGGTGGGAGTTGTACTTCTGCAACCTGGATGGCCACAGGCTGCAGAACTACAACTCCCATCATGGCCTGTCAGCAAGGCATGGTGGGAGTTGTACTTCTGCAACCTGGATGGCCACAGGCTGCAGAACTACAACTCCCATCATGACCTGTCAGCAGGGGCATGGTGGGAGTTGTACTTCTGCAACCTGGATGGCCACAGGCTGCAGAACTACAACTCCCATCATGGCCTGTCAGCAGGGCATGATGGGAGTTTTAATCTTACCTGTCCTGGTCTCCTGGCCGCCGGGGGGGGGGGGGGGGATGGGGGGGGGGGGGGTGCGGGTGCCGCGAGTGGCCGCAGGGGGGTGCGGGGGTGCCGCGGGGGGGTTTGGGGGTGCCGCGAGTGGCCGCGGGGGGGTTCGGGGGTGCCGCGAGTGGCCGCGGGGGGGTGCCGCGAGTGGCCGCGGGGGGGGTGCGGGGGTGCCGCGAGTGGCCGCGGGGGTACCGCGAGTGGCCGCGGAGGGTGCGGGGGTGCTGGGTTCAGGGGTGCCGCCAGTGGCCGCGGGGGGATGCGGGGGTGCCGTGAGTGGCCGCGGGGGTACCGCGAGTGGCCGCGGGGGGTGCGGGGGTGCCGCGAGTGGCCGCGGGGGGGTGCGGGGGTGCCGCGGGGGGTTCGGGGGTGCCGCGAGTGGCCGCGGGGGGGTGCGGGGGTGCCGCGAGTGGCCGCGGGGGGTGCGGGGGTGCCGCGGGGGGGCCGCGGGGGGGTGCGGGGGTGCCGCGAGTGGCTGCCGGGGGTACCTGCGGTTGAAGAGGCAGCAGGAGCAGAGGCGGAAGGTGAGTGGAACTCCGGACGCTTTCCTGATGTGCATCAGGAAAGCGTCCGGGGCCCGGGCGCTCCCATAGACTCCTATGGGGGCGTCCGGGCCGGATTTCCGGACGAAAATAGGACCGGTTCTAAAAAATCCGGTCCTATTTTCCGGAACGGACAGCCCTCCGGAAAATTCCGGAAGGGTGTCCGTGTCCAATGAAAGTCTATGCGTCCGGAAATCCGTCCGGATTTCCTGATAGGAAATCCGGGTGGTTTTTCCGGACGTGTGAAGGGGGCCTAACTGATTTGTTGCAGCTAACTGAAATACCACTAATTAATTTGTTGCAATTGACTGAAATACAACTACCTGATTTGTGACAACTAACTGAGAAACAACTAACTGATTTGTGACAACTAACTAAGATACAATTAACTGATTCATTACAACTAATTGAAATACAACTAACTGATTTGTTACAACTAACAGATTTGCAAGGTCGTGAGGCTCAGAGGACCGAATTAATACATAACAAACTGAATTTATAAGTATGGGCTGGGTTTATACAATAATTAAGCCAAGCTCATAGGAGAGACTTTACAGAGGTCCCAATCGCATGTACAGTTGTAACTTTATTGGTGTCTTGTTCTCCCTTTGCCAGGCAATTGTGATTACATTGTTTGTTGTTATTTTGATAATTTGAAAGGAAAGTTGTTGTAATCGTCAATAGGGGAATAGACAAGAGATAAAGAGGCACCAGATAGCCACAATTATGAAAATGAAGAAGGACCCCCAGAGTCCCTTCAAGGAGGGGAAAGAAGGGAAACAGGGCAGTAGACTTGATAAGTACCTATCCCCGTCCCAGGCAGCAAGCAAATAGGTGCAGAGCTAATTTCCATTGTGTTGAATGGAAATTCTGCTCTGCAGTTCACACGGTGGAATTTCCGCACTGAACTAATCCGCTTTCCGCCAGAAGAATGAACATGTTCATTCTTCCGCTAGCGGAAGCCTATACAAATCAATGGGGCTCTGATTTTCTGTTTCAGCGCGGAATACGCACGTATTCAGCGCGGAATACAAGCGTAATACAAGCGGAAATTACTCGCTGAATCAGCGTGGAAATGGGGAAAAAAGGGGGGAGGAGGATTCTAGTATATATTCTGGTATAGTCTAGTTTACTCGCCAAATACTCGCTGAATTTCAGCGCTGAATGCATGCGGATTCAGCGCGGATTCCTCGAGTATTCCGCGCTGAATTTGTCAAGAGCTGATTACGAGCTGAACACTTTCCTAGCGGAATACGCAGGGATTCTGCTTACATTCTGCTTATATTCTGCTCGGAATTCAGCGTCAGTTGATTTCAGACGGAAATATTTCCTCGCGTAATCCGCCCCTTTTGCTCTGATTGAACGTAGCCTTAATAAAACATTAAGTGAATCTTTGGTGGAGGAGGCAGTGGGGGGTACGCAGAGTAAAGATGAAAAACTAGAAGGTAGCTTGGCCCTTGAAAAAATACTGGAGGCAGTCAATAAGTGTAATTTCTCATTAGAAGCCTTGACCGGACCAGTGGGTAACATTCAGACAGAGATATCCCTTATGAGAGGAGACATGGGAAGGATCAAGGAGAGATGTAATGAAGCGGAAAACAGGATTAGTGTGGTGGAGGAGATCCAGGTAATGAAGAAAACAATATCAAGGTTGGAAAGTTTTTTGGGCAGGTAGAGGGTTGTGTTTTTGTTGCCTTTCTCGCCTTCTTATGGTTAAGGACTACACATGTAAGATAAGTGAAGATGGGGACTAGGATAGTGGTATGGAACACGAGGGGATTGAATGATAGACTTAAACGACATATGGAGTTTCAGGTTATTAAAAATTACTTACCAGGGGGGGCGTGGCTAACTTCCGGCATGAGCGGACGCATCTGAGCTGAGCTCCGTCTGAGGCCTCCGCTATCCACCTCCATCCTGCCGAAATCCTGTATATTCTTACCCTCCCGCCCGATATTCCATTCCCGGTACCTCACCGGCACATCAGACTGCAAATATGACTGCAAGTACCCGCTCCCGTCAGTCCACGCTGAAGGAGTTCAGCCGCCAAGCCAGCCAACATGGCGCCGAGGCACCGCGCGACTCCAGAGAAGACGAGCTCCCGCAGGCCTCTGGCCGAGAGACCACCGAGCCGACGCTTGCACAAGTCTCTGCCCAGCTGCTGGAAGCCATACAGACTGCTACCACCTCACTTACCGGTAAAATTGAGGAGGTGAAGGTTGACGTGGGCCTGTTGCGACACGATCTCCATATGCTGCGTGATCGAGTTAAGGACACTGAGGTACGCATTTCCCAGCTAGAAGATGACGCTGCACCTATACCTGCTAAGCTCACGGCGCTAGAAAGGGCTGCCTCGGGGTGGGCGCAACGGGCAGATGACTTAGAAAATAGACTGCGCCGCAACAACTTGCGCATACTGGGTCTGCCTGAGAGAGCGGAGGGGAATGACCCATGCACATTTATGGAACATTGGCTTAGAGAACATCTGCCTACCGCTAACTTGTCACCTGCATACGCCATAGAACGGGCCCACCGTGTCCCAGCTAAACCTCCGGTCCCCGGGGCCCCACCTCGTCCATTCTTGGCGCGCCTCCTGAGCAGCCGTGATCGAGACGCCATCTTGCGCGCTGCCCGCCTACGCGGCAAGGTAGAATAACAAAACTCAGTGGTGCTGCTGTTTCCTGACTTCTCGGCCTCACTTCAGAAAACAAGAGCATCGTTTTCCTCGGTGAAGTCTAAATTACGGGACTTGAACCTACCCTACTCCATGGCGTACCCAGCAAAGCTCAGAGTTGTCTACCAGGAGAGGACATACTTCTTCAACACTCCGGCAGAGGCAGAGGACTGGCTGCAGCATCGCGATGGTCCACCTCGGCAGAGACGCTGATGCCACAGTGACTATGCACAACTGCCAGCTATCTTCCCTCCCCCCTATCCAGGGGGGTGAAGGGTGATTTGCTTCAGCCCCATTACCTCAGTATTGCAGTATGACCCGGTCTGAATGGCTATACTTGATTACGCACGAATGAATGCGAATGTTTTTTCCTTCTGATGTGCCATCCCGATGCCATCTAATCACTAATATAGTACCGAGTGGATATCTTACTTACAACCGTTATATTAGATATTATACTTAGTTTGCATATGGTGGGAAGCGGAGGCGCCGGGGGCCCTCGGTTCCTCTCTGTTACAGTCTGTGATTTCCACCTCTATCACAGACTCCCCCGTAGATTCCTGTGCCACGTGCGCTTGTTTAGCACACACTTGTTGTTTCTGTGTTCGTTTGTTAGTCTGTTCTGTTATCCAGTTTACTTTCTTATATTAATGTCTTTTTGTGTTTTCTCACTAAATGTAAGGGGGCTAGGTTCCCCTCATAAACGATCCCTCACTTTTGCCTATATACGTAACCACAACCCTCAGATCATATGTCTCCAGGAGACGCACCTGACCCCTACTACTACTGGTTGTCTCTCTAAGCCGTGGATCCAGTGGACAGCTCACTCTACTCATACTTCTTATTCTAGAGGTGTCTCTCTACTGATCCACAAATCGGTTAGATGGGAACAAGGCAGACTGGTTAAAGATCCTGACGGTAGAGCCATATATGTTCAGGGTTGGCTGGAGACACAGCCAGTGGTAATAATTGCTCTGTACCTGCCCCCCCCTGCTAACATGCAACTTTTACATGATGCTGCACAATTCGCTGCAATGTACCCCCAGTCTATGCTTCTGTGCATGGGGGATTTCAACATGCTATGGGACGTCAGCCGTGACAAGTTATACCTCCCCCCCCATCCCCCCCTACCCTCCCCCTCTCCTTCCCCGTTCCAACTGTTCACCGAGGAGCTTGGCTGGATAGACCTGTGGCGGAATAGACACCCCCACACAACTGAATTTACCTGTCATACACCTGGTAGGAATTCTTTATCAAGAATAGACTATATGTTTGGAAATTCGGCTACCAACACTGTACTTGTCTCTGTCTCTCACTTACCGAGAGGCATCTCGGATCACTCGCCACTACTAGCAGAGTTTAACATCCTGCCACGCCTAGCAAATCGGGGTCCACGAAAAATACATCCTTTCTGGCTGTCTCTCATGCGTGACAATGATAGGATACCTGATCAGTTACAGATGTTCCTAGCTGATAACAGGCCTGATGACAATCACTCAGCATACTGGGACTCCCTGAAGGCATACCTTAGGGGATGTCTGCAATCCTCCATTTCTTACATCAAGCGAGAGACAGCCAGGCAGGAAGATGATCTGGCCTCACTCTGCAAAAGCAGAGAAGAGAGATTTGTGGCCCATCCCACTGACAATAATAGAATTGAGTGGCTGCAGGCCGGCCGTGCTTATATGTCACATCTCCATGATAAAACTAAACGCAGAATGTTCTTCCTTTCTCAAAAATACTTTGAGCTAGGCAACCAATCAAGTAGCCTACTCGCCCAACTAATCCATAGTAATAATGCCTCTCCAACTGTACTAAAAATTGAGTCTGCCCAGGGCGAGATTCTGTCCTCCAGTTCTGAAATACTACAAAGATTTGTCTCTTTTTATTCTGATCTTTATACTTCTCATCTTGTTTCCCCTATAGAGGACATTGTCCAGTTCCTTGCTAATATTCCGCTACCTGAACTCACAGAGGAAACTAGGACGCAACTGGACGCTCCTATCACGTTAGAGGAACTGAGAGAGGCATTGGAGGCAACGGCGAGGGGTAAGGCCTCAGGTCCGGACGCAATACCCGTAGAGGTGTATGCCCAATATGCTGACCACCTTCTGCCCACCCTCCTGAAGGTCCTGGAGATGTCTCTGGAGCAGGGCAAACTCCCAGACTCCTGTTATGATGCCAATATTGTGCTCATCTTGAAGCCGGACAAAGATCCTTTGGATTGTGGCTCATATCGCCCGATCTCGTTGGTGAACTCCGACTACAAGCTGCTCACCAAAGTGCTGGCGCTCCGCCTCAATAAAATTGTCCCATACCTTATTTACAGCGACCAATCCGGATTTGTGCCGGGTAGAAGCACTTCCGACAATTTGCGCCGAGCTCAGATAATTGCTCAGCTTGGGTGCTCCCTTGAGCGGGACTGGGCCTTGGCCTCACTGGACGCGGCCAAGGCCTTTGATTCCATTGAATGGCCATTCCTATTGGAGGTGCTGCGGAGGTTCCGATTTGGTAGCACCTTCATCTCCTGGATCTCCATATTGTATCACCACCCAAAAGCATCTATTACATTAAATGGCCTGCTTTCCCCGTCCTTTGGGTTGGGGAGAGGGACGAGACAGGGGTGCCCCCTGTCTCCCCTCTTATTCATACTTGCCATAGAACCTTTAGCAGCCCTGCTCCGTGGAGATGGAGGTCTCTCCGGAGTCCCACACTGTCTTGGTGAGGAGCGAGTCAGCCTCTATGCTGATGACCTCTTGCTTACATTGTCGGACCCGGACAGGTCTTTACCTAGACCAATGTCTATTATAAATGACTATGGTCGTTATTCCGGCCTGACCATTAATTGGTCCAAATCTGCAATAATGTATTTCAGCCCTAACAGGGCGGATCTGACGGGCTCAACGGTGGCTGGTCTGAGGGTGGTACAAGCATTTAAATACCTGGGCATCCACGTCTGTAAGACGACCCTGGAAACCATAACCCTGAATGTGGATCCATTGTTGACACACTTCAGAGATAAATTCCGGACCTGGAGCTCGCTGCCTCTCTCTGTTGCGGGGCGGATCAACCTAGTAAAAATGGTTGCCCTCCCTAAATGTCTATACGTTCTTCAGCATGTGTTTGTTCCTTTACCCCAACTTTTCTTTAAATCCCTCAACTCTGCTATAATTTCCTTTATCTGGGGCTCCTCTCGCTCTAAACTCCAGCTGGCCAAGCTCCAGAGGCCGAAGGACCTGGCTGGTATGGCCTTGCCAGATATCTTACTGTATTACCTTGCAGGCCAGCTTAAGTACCTGATCCAATGGACCCAGGTGGATCCTCCCACCTCTCCCGAAGTGATGCTCCTTGATTCCTACCCTCTCCCCTCCCTATGGTCGCTTCTCACGGTTGACGTCCTCCCAAGAGCACATTATCTCCCAGTGCACAAGGCAGCACGAAAGGTGTGGTCTCTTGCTATGACGACCCTAAATTATGCAGACACTCCAGCCGAGTCCAGACTCTGGCAAAATCCTCTATATACTCATTTATATGACCTGCCTGATTACCAGTTTTGGTCGAGGCTAGGAGTTAATGTCTTGGCGGATGTATTTGTGGATGACGTAATAGTCACCTTCGACTACTTACGGGATAAGTTTGACATCCCACACTCCCAGTTCTACCGCTTCCTACAACTCAGACATGCGTTAAATGCTCAGTTTGCTCCTCCTAGAGCTCGCATATCCTCCTATCCACTCATAGGCATTATAAGATCTCAGGGCCCAGGAGGCCTGGTCTCCTCTCTCTACGATTATCTTATCCGTTCCAAGGCCCATACCCACCCCCTGCCCTCTGTGGAGCTCTGGAAGACATATATCCCCTCCCTTACGGAGGAGGATTGTGAGGAACTATTAGCATCTCATTTGTATGTTTCCCCTGCAATAAATAATAAAATGACACAACTCTACTTCATACATCAGTGTTATCTCACACTGGTTAGATTATGCAAAATGGGTAAAATACCTGAACCCTCTTGCCCTAAATGTTCTCACTTGCCTGCAGATTTTTGGCACATGGTCTGGGCTTGCCCTCGCCTGCATGACTTCTGGAGAGAGGTGGTGGAGTTGCTCTCGGAGGTGATCCAGGTGCCAGTCCCGTTAGACCCTGCAATATGTCTTCTTGGGCTTTTAGATGAGGAGACCTGGCCTCACCATATCCGTATCTGTGTTAGAGAATCACTCTTCATGGCCCGCAAGACTATAGCTCTAAAGTGGATAGATAGACGACCTCCTAGGCTTAGGACATGGATATCTCTGGTGAATAGGGTTGTGGAGTATGAGAGAGTGGTGTTCATTCATAGAAAATGTCCTAAGAAGTTTGAAAAGGTCTGGGGACTGTGGAATAATTCCCCGCTTACTGTAACCACGGATCACGAAGTGAGGATATAAACAGACTTCTATATGTTTGCTTTATCTTTGTAACTGGATACAGGCCCATGTTGGGCCGTAAAGTTCGACTGTTCCATATGTTGACCCATATATTTTGTAAATGCACAGTTTATATGCCATTTTATTGCTGTAATTGTAACATTTCCATATTATCACAGTGATATCTTTTAATAAACCGAGTTTAAAAAAAAAAATTACTTACCAGAAATTATTTGTTTCATTGAGACTCACCTCACGAAATCCACAGTTTTGTATTTAAACAGGCCCTGGTGGTCTGCTCAATATCACGCAAATTACTCTGTATATTATAGGGGTTTATCAGTATTGATTCACAGGGCAGTTAAGTGGGAATTAATAGAGGAGATGATAGATAAAGAAGGGAGGTATATAATACTTCTATGTAAAATTGTTTTTTTTAAATGTGTTTTTTTTGTATGTGCCACCCCCTTACTCATCTTCTACTTTAAATAAGGTGTTCGAGGTAACTAGTAAGTTGACGGAATTGCCAATAATGGTTGTAGGAGATATGAACTGTGTCATGGATGAAGGGAGAGATAGGTTGAGCATAAAAAAACGTTAAGAACCTAGTACCACCCTAGATGTTTAAGGAGTTTGGTCTAAGAGATGTATGGAGGGAGAGGAATCATGAGGCCTCTGTATACTCTTGTTTAACAAGACCTGCCAGACAAGTTCCAGAATAGATTTAGCCCTAGTTAATGAGGGTTTTGTAAGGTTCATAAAGGAAATAAAATATAAAGCTAGAGCTGTATCGGACCATGGTCTGTTATGTGTGGATATACATTCTGGTGATAGAGGAATTAAGGGGGGTTGGAGGATGAATGCACACTGGTTCAAATTGCTAGATAGTGATAACCGCATACAGAAGGCATCAGACAACAGAGTATGGGATGCTATGAAAGCGTTCCTCAGGGGTGTTCTTTTGAAAAAAGTAGACATAAAAAAGAAGGAATTTAGGAGGGAGGAAAAGCTACTAGAAGATAATATTAGGAGACTAGAAAATAGATACATGGAAGACCCGAGTGAGGATAATAAAACAGACTGGTTGAAGGCACAGGGGGTGTATAGTACACTGTTAGAAGAGAAGGCAATAAATAAACTATTCTTTCTTGGGAAGGAAAATATTTATACGCCGGTCGACTAAATAAACCCTTGATGGCAATCATAGCTAGACAGGACTCTGGAAAAACTATATCGACTATTAAAAACGAAGCAGGAAATTTAGTTAACACCCAGAGAGAAATTAGTGAGGTATTCGTAAATTTATATGAGATATTGCATAGTTCTGAGAAGAATGTCCCTCCGGAGGATATGGAGAAATATCTTGATGGAAGTACAGTTTCCAGTTCTTTCGGAGGAACAGAGAGTTGAGTTGGGTTGCCCTTTAAAAGTGGAGGAGTTAGAACAAGCTTTGAAGGAGGTTAAGGGAAATACCTCGCCGGGAAGTGATGGCCTGCCCTTTGAAACATACAGAAGGTTTAAGGGGGTGTTAATACCAGCATTGTGTAAAGTAATGAAAGGGGGGTTGGAGATAGGGCAGCTTCCGAGTTCCGAGGGTTGCCCTTTATCTCCCTTGCTGTTTGTGCTAGCTTTGGAGCCGTTGTCTATAAGAATAAGAGCAGACAGAGAGATACAGGGTTTTGGTGTAAAAGGGTTCGCAGATAAAATAAGCTTGTTTGCGGATGATATGCTGCTTTTTGTTAACAACCCAAGAAGTACAGTAAACTATATAATTAAAGTTATTGAGGAGTATGGTATTTTTTCAGGGTCAACTTGCATAAATCAATCCTCCTCCCCGTGTCTGATGACTTAATCGATGGTAGAGATATGGAGTGTGGTAAGATGAGAATTTTGGGGCAAGGGGAAAGCTTTAGATATTTAGGTATTGAGATTACCAGGAATATACAAGATTTCCATGATAGGAACACCTTTCCAGCATTAAAAGTTATTAGTAACAAGGTTTATGTCTGGATTAATTTGGTACACTCTAAAGCAGAGAGGATTACATTGGCTAGATCAATAGTGTTACCAAAGTTGTAATACATATTTAGTGCCTCTGTAATTTGGGTAGATGACAATACATTTTAAAAAAATCGAACAGACTTATATGGGGCAGAAAAAGGGTGAGGATTCGATTTAGGTTTTTCTGTTTACCTAAAGGAAGAGGGGGGTGGGTTTCGCAGCCCAGCTAAACTACCTGTGGAACAGAAGGAATGTCGAGTTGTTAAAATACTAGGAGAAAGAGTTGGAAAGTGTACATACTAGAATGACTGAGGTCTTGGAATCGGGGTGCTTGAAGGGGGAAGAGTGGGGTGGGTGCCCGACGGCACATATGATGGCGAAGGTGTGGGACAACTTGAAAAAATCATTGAATGTAGAGTATGCTCTTGAATATACCCCATTGTGGAATAATAATAGATTGGTAGAGATATATAAAATGGGTACGCTAAAAAGACTCAAAAAGGCAGATGTAGTGAGAGTGCACAATGCTTTTACTGAGGGCCGACTTAAATCATGGCAGGTATGAAAGAGGAATTTAGGTTAGGGGAGAGGGATTGGTTTGAATATTTGCAGTTACAGCATGCCTTCGCCAATTCCAAAGATAAAAGGCTATTAAAGGTAGGCCCGACACCAGATATTGTCTCTCAGATAAGGGGAGGAGGGGAAATAAGGAAAGGTCTTTCACGTACTTACAGAAAGTTGATATCGGACACCCATGAGGATGGTAAAGAGGGTAGAAGGGGAAAATAGCTCATGCTATGAGCAGGTGATAGGAGTAGTAGTTCAGTGTAGTTCAGAGCGGCGGCGGGCGGGCAGCGGCGGTTCGGCTTACTGTGATGGATGTCCAAATGTACTGATTGAATACATTTATGAAATGCTTTGGGGAGCAAGTGTCCTTGCTCCCCAAAGTATTCGATAAATGTAATCAATCAAAAACACTGTATATTACATTTACATACACATCCATTGTAATGCCAATGGAGTGTCCAGCAGGGGCGCCCTATATATAGAAGTCAATGGTACTCATGCTACGTCACGGTATTTCAGAGAATCTGTCTCCCTGATCTACTAAATTAAGGGAAATAGCCATATATGTGCATTTCCTATAATTAATGTACATTAGAAATTTGTCTAACTTTCTGTAAGTAATAACAAATTTTTAAAAAAATAGTCTTACGGTCAGCCACCCCATCCACTGCTGCCCGCGCTCCGGAGGATCCAGCAGCCTCCTCCCGGCCACAACATTGCCACGGGGATCTGGCACAGGCCTCCCGCCCTTCCCCCTCACCATCCCCTCCAGGCTCCGGTGGCCATCTTGCCCGGACGCACGGCGCGGGAGACGCGACACAGGAGCTACCTACACCGCCATCAGCCGTGGGAGAGCTGCGCCCGGGGCCCCATCAGGTACCTCTAGACTGTGCCCACTGTCTGGCGCCCCTCTCCTCCTGCCCCTCACCTCATAACAGCCCCCGGCAGGTTGAGGCCCAAATCCAAGATGGCGCCCCCCTCACTGCCCCAGAAGCGGCCGTCACTGCACCCCCTGCTGCAGCACTGAACCCAGCGGCGCCCGTATGGGTGCAATCTGTCCAGGACTTGGCATGGTTCTCCCCCCCCACTTCTTCCCCCCTCAGCCAGGGAGCCCCCGCACCCCCACTTGCCCTAGCTCCGGTGGGCACACAGGGTGGCCTATCCCCTGCATGGTCCTCAGGATCCTCGTGGGGGGTCTCCCCTGCACGTAATCAGGCCGCACTTGGTCACACAGTGGCCTTAGTACATGCCCCTGCAGGCTCCTCTCCACCCAAGGGACTGTTGCTGGACATTCACCCCTCAATTCCTCCTTCCCTGGTTGGCACCCCACCGATATTCAGACAAGCTACACAGCACCCTCCTCTCTGTACCCAGGAGCTACGATTGCATTTGTCCTCCTCCTGCACTTCTGGCCTTGATGATAGTAGACCTGCATCTCTGGCGGATCTCAAGATCCTTACTCAATCCTTACCCACTAGGAGTGACATCTCAATTCTAGCTAAACAACTGGTGGACGAGTGCAAGCAAGAGTTTGCGCAGTTTCGTACTGAATTAACAGCGGTCTCCACCAGAGTGGATAACCTGGAGGTCGCTCAGGAGACCACATCCACCTCTCTGTCTGCCTTACAGTCCACTGTGAACTTGCATACTGACCAACTGTTTGTCCTCCAGCAACACATGGACGATATACAAAACCGCAATCGGAGGAACAACTTGCGGATCCGGGGGCTTCCTGAGTCGATTGCTTCATCGGACCTGTTTGCTGTTCTCTCCGGTATTTTTAACGATCTCCTGGAGCAGCCGCCTAACACACACATTGAACTAGATAGGGCGCATAGGGCGCTACGCCCACCCAGTCGAGATGACCAGAACCCCAGGGATGTTATCTGTCGGGTTCATTTTTACTCCACTAAGGAAGAAATTCTCCTGAGGGCCCGCAAACGACGTGCTGTGGTGTATAGGGGGGCTCATCTCCTCATTCTGCCTGACCTTTCCCGACACACGCGGCTCAGCGCCCCCTGTTGGACATTCTCAGAGACCGCAATATACCCTTTCGCTGGGGCTATCCTTTTGCGCTGACTGTCCGCCGGAATGGCCGCACCCTCACTCTACGGGCCCCCGCTGATGTTCCGGATTTCCTCAGAGACCTTGACATCACTGGCCTCACTCTCCCGGAATGGCCTTCCCTCCTCTCTTCGACCCGGGGTGCCAAGAGACCTCTCTCACCTAGAGACCCAGCATCTATCACTCAAGGACTCCCTCCGAGATCGCCACGTCGCCACGGGCTCCGTAGATCCTCGCCCCCTGCGCCTCGGCCCTCAGAGTCATCGCGCAAATGAGATGGAGCCATCTGAAATGGAACACCGCAGATGCTTCCCGTGGAGGGATCTTCGATGCTCTCTTTTCTAACACAGTGATTGTTGCTGTTTGACACCTTGTTCATATTGCCCCCTGCATCTGTCTATATTGCATCCTTTTTCTGTTCTGCCTCCCCTGAGCAGGTTCTGTTCTATATCTGGTACAACCCTCATAGTTCTATCCATGTTTAACCGTTAGTCATAAGTTTTGCTTGTTTGCCTTAACATACTTTCCTCAAGGTCTGTGAGGAGCCCCCTGCACCGCGCATACGGTACTTGTCTGCCTCTCTCCCCCCATAGGTGGGACACCGGACCCGAGTTTTCTCTGGTTTGGTAGCCCTTCAGCTGTGCTTTTGTTGAGAATACGCTGCAGTTTTATTCCTTACTGCTTGTATATTTGTACTCGTGTTGTGTTCTCCTACCCTCCTACCCCACCCCCCTGTTTGTCCTTCACTAATTGTTTTTCCTTTTTTCCAGAGTCGGTTGTCCCTGACGGCCCTTCTTTAGGGTCTCCACGGCCCTCTCCGTAACGCCCCTTGCCCGCACCCCATGGCGAACCTTCATGTTGCCTCTTTTAATGTGCAGGGACTGAACACACCCGGGAAGCGATCACAGATCCTACATCACTTCCACCGTAGAAAGGTACATGTCCTCTGTCTACAGGAAACACATTTCAAGGTCAACCACGCCCCCGCTATCCGTCATAGACATTACACTCAGTGGTTTTTCTCTAACAACCCCGAGGCTAGAACCAAGGGAGTGGCTATTGCCATACATAAGAATTTGCCCTGCCAGATCCTTCACTGCATTACAGACCCGGCGGCTAGGTACCTTATCCTCTCCTTATCTGTTAATGGTCACGTTTTCACTATTATCAATGCCTATGCCCCGAATCATGACCAGGTTTCCTTTCTCACCCATCTGATTGAGCTGTCACTACCTGTGGTCAAGGGGACTGTAATCCTGTGCGGTGACCTTAACTTAACTTTGGACCCGTCTATGGATAACTTCTCGGGTCGATCGTCTATCTCCTACGCGGCCATAAAGAGGGTCAAGCGAGCCTTTCTGTCGCTGCAACTTTATGATGCCTGGCGGCTGTCGCACTCAGCTGATCGGGACTATAGTTTCTATTCCAACCCCCATGGGACTTATAGTCGCATTGACCACATTCTCATACAGCATAGTGCCCTGCCATGGCTCTCCTACACCTCTATTGGCAACATTTTATGGTCAGACCATGCCCCTGTCTTCTGCTCCCTCACACTCCCTTTCCTGTCCAAACCTCACTGGACCTGGCGTTTGAATGAGTCCCTCCTCTTGGACACCGTTTGTGTTGCTGACCTTAAACAATCGGTCACGCACTTTTGTTCCGATCATGCTGTGGATACTACTTCCCCTATTATTCAATGGGAAGCTCTCAAGTGTGTCCTCCGAGGAGTCCTCATTAAACACGGTTCCAGACTTAAGAGGGAGAAGGCGGCTTCCCTGACAAAAGCGCTTGCTAAGGTTTCCTCCCTTGAGCTCGCCCACAAACATTCTCTGTCTCTCCCGATTCTGAGGGACTTACAAGCTGCACGCTCGGAGGTTAAACGCCTCTTAGAGGCATCGTGGGGCCGTCTATTGCAGTCCTGTCATAGTAAATTTTATGAAAATGGCAATAAGTGTGGACGCATGTTGGCGAGGGCTTTAAGGGACAAACTGGCGCAATCGCATATCCCCTGTATCTGGACCACTGCGAATGTAACTACCCATATCACCCCGGAAATAGCATCCACATTCCATTCCTACTACACTACACTTTATAATCTTCCTAAACCCTCGGCCTCAGTGCCTGAGCCCTTCTCTCCCCCTCCTATTGCTACTCAGATCTCCAGCGATACGGCAGTAACCCTGGAGGAGCCGTTCGCGTTGCACGAACTCAATTTTGCTATTGCACAACTCCCGGGAGGGAAGAGCCCGGGCCCAGACGGCCTGACAGCCCAATTCTACAAAGTGCTTCAGGAATCCCTAGGCCCCACCATGCTCTCGGCCTTCAACTCCATATCCGACACCGTCCCCTTTCCGCAACACACTACTATGGCCCATGTCGCCCTTATTCCTAAACCGGGGAAGGACCCGCAGACCTGCGGGAGCTACAGGCCCATCTCCCTCCTCAATGTGGACCTGAAACTTTATGCCAAACTAATTGCCAACAGGCTGAACCCACACCTGCCGGATCTCATCCATGCGGACCAAGTGGGTTTTGTACCAGGGAGGGAGGCCCGCGATAATACTCTCAAGACATTAGACATAATTCAGTACGCTCAATCTAACAATGTACCCCTGATGGTTCTCTCTTTAGACGCCGAGAAGGCTTTTGATAGAGTCTCGTGGTCCTCCCTGGTACAAACCCTACAACGTGTGGGCATAGGCCCGTCCTTCCTCTCGAAAATTCTAGCCCTTTATAACACTCCCTCCGCTCAGTTGAAAATCAATGGCACGTTGTCGGCACCCTTTTCTATTTCCAATGGAACGAGACAGGGGTGCCCCCTGTCCCCCCTCCTTTATGTCCTGATCATGGAAAATCTAATGTCCACCATCCTCTCTGACCCAGACATACGGGGGATCACCATTGGATCCCACGAGTATAAATGCTCCGCTTTCGCGGACGACCTCTTGCTCTATATCACAAACCCACGCTTGTCCCTCCCTTCCCTTATGTCTCGACTAGACCGGTTTGGTGTATGGTCAAATTTTAAAATTAACCTTGCTAAATCTGAAGCCCTCAATGTCTCCTTGGACAGCGCCACGGTGCGCTCTCTTCAGGAAAATTTTCCATTTGCTTGGCCCCCCGCAGGCATATCATACCTGGGCATACGCATCCCCCCCACATTGTCCCAACTCTTTGATGCTAATTTCCTGCCTCTGTTAGGCCGTTTCCGAACGGACCTGACAGCCTGGACCAAGAAAGATTTCTCTTGGTTCGGGAGAATTAATATCCTGAAAATGACCCTTCTCCCTCGACTGCTCTATCTCTTGCAGACCATCCCAGTCCGCATCCCCGTTTCCTTTTGGAAACAAGTGCAGCATTGCTTTTCTTCCATCGTCTGGTCCCCTGGCCGTCCCAGAATCAGACGCGAGGTTCTTTCTCGTCCTAAGGATGCGGGGGGGGGGGGGGGGGTTGGTCTGCCAGATTGCCGCCTTTATTAACTATCTTGTGTCCACGTGAGGATCTTGGACATGTTTCATCATTCTACTTCCAAGCTGTGGGTACGGTTGGCACAGGCCCAGTGCCCTCGGCCTTTGTCCACGCTCCCATGGACATGGTCCCCTACCTTGGCAGACCGCACACCTCTGTCCTACACAACTCGCCATACTCTTGCATCTTTACCGGCCACCGGGTCTCCTTGTGCTCTGTTGGATAGTCGCGGTCCTATGACCCCCGTCACAGATAACCCTGACTTTCAACCAGGTATATCCCGGACCTTCTTAGGCACGCCCAGGGACACCCCTCTCCGCTTCTATCACGTGGTCAAACGGGGAGCACTGTTACCCTTATCCGACATTCTCCCCTCCGCACCCCCCTTGTCCAGACACCTGTTTGAGTATATTCAACTGCAGCATTTCTACACGACCACCTCAAGTACTCACGCTCTCCATAATACGTTGTCGGACTTTGAAAAGTTGTGTGTGGCGCCTTCCTGTCCCCCACATGCCATCTCTCTCTCTTATCAACTGTTGCTCTCCTCTAGACTGGACCATCTGCCCTCCTTCTGCTCGGCATGGGAGACAGAATTGGGAAAAACTTTTACGCCTCAACAATGGTCAAAGGCTTTTTATCTATCTCACAAAGCTACTATGGCATGTAAGACACAGGAGACCAGTTATAAGATTTTGTCCCGTTGGTACCGGGTTCCAGCTGCCCTTCATCGCTGGTACCCCTTGGTCCCTGACATTTGTTGGCGTTGTGGGGGCGTGGGAGGCACCATGACACACATTTGGTGGGGATGCCCCAAATTGCGGTCATTTTGGCCCACGGTCTTGCGCCTCATTAAGGAAATTACCGGCACCACTATCCCTAATACCCCTAAAGCGACTCTGCTTTTCATGTTCCCCACAGCCCAGTCGCGCTTCAAAAAATCTCTGGCACGCCGTCTGCTCCAAGCTGCCAAGTCAGTCCTCCCTCGGAAATGGAAATCCGTCGACCCTCCGACTATTGACGAATGGTTTGCGGAAATAGCCCAGACACATCACATGGAGGACCTCATTGCTGTTACCCCGGCAGCAGTGAAGAGGTACACGGCCACTTGGGGCCAATGGCTCCTATTCCTGGATTCTGATTCTTATAGAACCGCCACGGCCTGAAACCGTCCCTCTGTCCCTAGTTGCCCGAAGGGTGCCCCCCCCCCCCTCTTTTGCCGCCAGGGACAGCCTCTCTTTTATGATCCTCTTGTTGTCTTGTCCTCTCCTGTCCGGTGTGTTTTGTTTGTCGTCTTCTTGCTTCTGTCTCTCCTATCTCTGCAGTACAGCTTGCATATGATAGTACATTGTTTTTGTAATGACTTATGCTGAGATCAACCGGAATACTGATCCCGTTTTTTTTCTAGTCATGTTACGGATGCTGACATTCCTACTGTTCTTTGTTACAGTTCACGATTACGATTGCATTCTGTGCATTTACATCATTCCTTGTATTTACCCCTACCCCCCAGAGGGACTTGCCGTCCCGAGTTCCCATTTGTATTGTATACTTTCTTTTCTTGTCTTTGAAAATAAAAAAACTTTAAATTAAAAAAAAAAAAAAAAAAAATAGTCTTGGCCGGACTTCTCCTTTAACATCTGTTCATTTCCCAATGCCAAATCTATCTGTGACATAGTGTGACTTGTTTTATTAACACACGAATAAGAGAGTTCTTCTGGGTGTAATTTCCTCCAAATATCCATAAGGCTATGTTCACACTATGTATGTGTGCGGCTGTATTTTTTATGCGGCTGTAAATGTGCGGATGAAACTACGGCCGTGGGAAAAAATAGACATGCGGCTCAAAACATACGGTCATTTACTTGGAAATCTGGTTCAACTAAAAATAACAAATAAAATCTTAAGAAAGTGATGCAAACACCTCTGGATGCATCTGGGAAAGCAGGGAAACAGTTTACAGGAATCGCTATTACTGGGGTTTGCGATCCTCTGCAGTATGCCGATGCCGATGCCTCTCATGGTTAATATATTGAATTAATAAAACACATTTTCGTTGTAATAAAGTCCCTTTCGTTGTTCAATAATTAAATTTAAACAATTCCATCATTTTGCAATTAAATATACTGTTAAAATAAATATATATATAAATAAATGTATATTTATATATATATATTTATTTTTTGACAGTATATTTAATTGCACAATGATGGATTCGTTTAAATTAAATTATTGAACAACGAAACTGATTTTATTTCAACGAAAATGTGTTTTATTAATTAAATAATAATTAGTACAGGAAGCTCCAGTAAGCCGTTAATTCATATTGCCGGTAAATAGAGCATTCTGTACTAATCATCACTTTACTTTAATTAAAACATCAAATGTTTCTTCTAATTATGTTATCACAATAGCATTATTAGAAGAAACATTTGGAATTATATGTGCGCTCAGCTGATTGGCTGATCGGCTGAGCGCACATATAAAGAGCCGGTACGCAGTACAGTGACTTCATTGTGCTGCGGACCAGCGAAGAGGACACATCGGGGTGAGTATAGAGCTCTCCCCACCCCCTCCCCAGCACTGCACCCCTCCCAGCAAGGAAGGGGGGTCACTTAACCCCTTCCTTGCTGGGATGGGTGCAGTCTGACATCAGTCTGGCCCCCAAGGGGTTAAGGGGGATGCAATACATCCTCCCTTGACCCCTTGGGGGCCAGACTGTAAGCAGCGATCTGTAAAGATGCTGCATACTGTAAGGAGCACAACACCGCTCACAATGATGGGTGTTGTGCTCCTGTTTGTGTGTTTTTGTGTGTTTCTCCCTTTTTGTTTTTCAGATATCGGTATCCTGGGGATTACGTCGGATTACGTGGACTACGTCGATGACCAGCGGTTGTTTTTTTGTTTTTTTTAATAAAATGGTTAATGAGGGGTGTGGGGGTGTTTTTATTTGAATAAAAAAATTTTTTAACTTGTGTCTTGTCTTTATTTCTTTACTTTATAGACTTAGTAGTGGAAGCCGTCTAATAGACGGAATCCATTACTAAGTTGGGGCCTAGTGTTAGCCGGTATAAAATGGCTAACACTAACCCCCATTATTACCCCAGTACCCAATGCCACCAGGGGTACTGGGAAGAGCCGGGTGCCAGTGGTCCCGGAGCGTCAAAATTGGCGCTCCTGGACCGGGCGGCAGCAGGCTGGTAAGATTTAGGCTGGGGAGGGCCTAAACCAATTGCTCTTCCCACCCTGGTGTTACCAGGCTGCTGCTGTTTGGTTTTTAACCCGGCTGGTTATAAAAATAGGGGGGACCCTATGCGTTTTTTTTTTTTTAAATAAATTAATAAAAAAAAACGCATAGGGTCCCCCCTATTTTTATAACCAGCCGGGTTAAAAACCAAACAATCCCCAGGATACCGATATCTGAAAAACAAAAAGGGAGAAACACACAAAAAACACACAAACAGGAGCACAACACCCATCACTGTGAGCGGTGTTGTGCTCCTTACAGTATGCAGCATCTTTACAGATTGCTGCTTACAGTCTGGCCCCCAAGGGGTTAAGGGAGGATGTATTGTATCCCCCTTAACCCCTTGGGGGCCAGACTGATGTCAGACTGCACCCATTCCAGCAAGGAAGGGGTTAAGTGACCCCCCTTCCTTGCTGGGAGGGGTGCAGTGCTGGGGAGGGGGTGGGGAGAGCTCTATACTCACCCCGATGTGTCCTCTTCGCTGGTCCGCAGCACAATGAAGTCACTGTACTGCGTACCGGCTATTTATATGTGCGCTCAGCCGATCAGCCAATCAGCTGAGCGCACATATAATTCCAAATGTTTCTTCTAATAATGCTACTGTGATAACATAATTAGAAGAAACATTTGATGTTTTAATTAAAGTAAAGTGATGATTAGTACAGAATGCTCTATTGCCGGCAATATGAATTAACGGCTTACTGGAGCTTCCTGTACTAATTAATATTTAATTAATAAAACACATTTTCGTTGAAATAAAATCAGTTTCGTTGTTCAATTATTTAATTTAAACGAATCCATCATTGTGCAATTAAATATACTGTCAAAAAATAAATATATATATAAATATACATTTATTTATATATATATTTATTTTAACAGTATATTTAATTGCAAAATGATGGAATCGTTTAAATTAAATTATTGAACAATGAAAGGGACTTTATTACAACGAAAATGTGTTTTATTAATTCAATATATTAAACATGAGAGGCATCGGCATCGGCATACTGCAGAGGATCGCAAACCCCGGTAATAGCGATTCATGTAAACTGTTTCCCTGCTTTCCCAGATGCATCCAGAGGTGTTTGCATCACTTTCTTAAGATTTTATTTGTTATTTTTAGTTGAACCAGATTTCCAAGTAAATGACCGTATGTTTTCAGCCGCATGTCTATTTTTTCCCACGGCCGTAGTTTCATCCGCACATTTACAGCCGCATAAAAAATACAGCCGCACAGTTACATAGTGTGAACCTAGCCTAAAGGTGTAACTCTCGATAAATTCTTCACCACTTTACTTCTTTTCCTGTCTATGCTTTCATCCATTACATTATTTAGAACACCTATAACCAGGACAGGGCAGTTATCTCTATTACAAGTATAATCAAACACTATCCTTAAAATGAAGGAAGAGTATGGAGGCGGAACATAAAAAAACGCTAATATACATTTTAAATTACCCCATGTGACTTACAAAATTATATATCTACCCTCATCTATTTTACTATCTAGCAACTTCCATTGAATATTTTTGTGCACCAATACTGTTACTCCTCTAGAAAAAGACGAATATACTGAGTGATACTGACATGACCACCACCTCCGATTAACCCAGTGAATCGTGTTCTGTGTTAAATGTGTCTCCGTTATACAGATTATAGCTGGAAAAAATGTCTTTATTACTTGAAAAATAATGTGTCTCTTAACCCTATCCCCCATCCCCCTATCGTTCCACGTTATCAGTAGAGATGAGCGAACTTTTCAAAAGTTTGTTCCGACCAGACTTCTGGACTTTTTTGAAAAGTTCGGTTCGACCGAATTTCGAATTTCTTCGGATTTCTTCGTTTAAAGCCTCTATATGATACAGGGGTAGTGTATTTGGTTGAATTTAGGGCTCTACATGTCAGTAACATTATCTTTTCAATATCTCAATGTCAATTTTTTTTTTTAGACTTTAATATTCACCATTACAGGGTCTATGCAGGAAATTCACCATTACAGGGTCTATGCAGGAAAAAGGTCACAAATGCAGTAAAGGAGCAGCAGTAGTCATTGGAGGACAGTGGAGGTTCAGCAATAGTCATTTGAGGCCAGTACAGGAGCAGCAGTAGTCAACATGGAGGCCAGACAGGAGCAACAGTAGTCAACATGGAGGCCAGGCAGGAGCAATAGTAGTCAAAATGGAGGCCAGGCAGGATCAACAGTAGTCAACATGGAGGCCAGGCAGGATCAACAGAAGTCAACATGTATGCCAGGCAGGACCAACAGTAGTCAAAATAGAGGCCAGGCAGGAGCAACAGCAGTCAACATGGAGGCCAGGCAGGATCAATAGTAGTTAAAATGTAGGCCAGGCAGGAGCAACATTAGTCAACATAGAGGCCAGGCAGGAGCAACAGTAGTCAACATGGAGGCCAGGCAGGAGCAACAGAAGTCAACATGGAGGCCAGGCAAGGTCAACAGTAGTTAAAATGGAGGCCAGGCAGGAGCAAAAGTAGTCAATATGGAGGCCAGGCAGGATCAACAGTAGTCAATATGTAGGCCAGGCAGGATCAACAGTAGTCAACATGGAGACCAGGCAGGAATAACAGTAGTTAACATGGAGGCCAGGCAGGATCAACAGTAGTCAACATGGAGGCCAGGCAGGAGCAACAGTAGTCAACATAGAGGCCAGGCAGGAGCAAGGGTAGTCAACATGGAGGCCAGGCAGAATCAACAGTAGTCAACATGGAGGTCAGGCAAGGTCAACAGTAGTTAAACTGGAGGCCAGGCAGGAGCAACAGTAGTCAACATGGAGGCCAGGCAGGAGCAACAGCATTAAAAATGGAGGCCAGGCAGGAGCAACACTAGTCAACATGGAGGCCAGGCAGGAGCAACAGTAGTTAACATTGAGGCCAGGCAGGAGTTACAGTAGTCAGCATGGAGGCCAGGCAGGAGCAGCAGTAGTCAACATGGAGGCCAGTGAAGGCCCAACAGAAGTTCACATGGAGGCCAGTGAAGGCCCAGGAGTAGTCAACATGGAGGCAAGGGCAGGCACAGCAGTAGTCAACATGCAGGTTAGTGAAGGCCCAATAGTAGTCAACATGGAGGCAAGGGCAGGCACAGCAGTAGTCAACATGCAGGCCAGTGAAGACCCAGCAGTAGTCAACATGGAGGCCATGGCAGGAGCGGCAGTAGTCAACATGGAGGCCAATACAGGAGCGGCAGTAGTCAACATAGAGGCCAGTGAAGGCCCAGCAGTAGTCAACATGGAGGCCAGTGAAGGCCCAGCAGTAGTCAACATGGATGCCAGTGAAGGCCCAGCAGTAGCCAACATGGAGGCCAGGGCAGGAGCGTCAGTAGCCAACATGGAGGCCAGGGCAGGAGCGGCAGTAGTCAACATGGAGGCCAGTATAGGACCGGAAGTAGTCAACATGGAGGCCAGTACAGGAGGTACTTGGCAGGTGGCAGGGCAGCAGCAGCAGGAATGGTGGAATGACCAGTAAGGTCTAGTTCACATATAGGCCATAATATAAGCGGAAAAGGTCCTACATCTTGGTGACAACACGACCAAATCCTACTCTGTGGTATCAGGAGCAGGTGTCATAAAGTCCTTATCTATCCATGTGGCGTTCATTTTGATGAAAGTCAGACGCTCCACACTATCACAGGACAATCTGGTTCTCCTGGGACTGAAAATATTACCTGCTGCGCTGAAAACTCGCTCGGATAACACACTGTTTGCCGGACAGGAGAGTATGTCCAAAGCAAATTCAGCGTGTTGTGGGCAGACATCTAATTTTCCCACCCAGTAGTCCAGGGGTTCCGGTACGTTAGGTGGCAATGTAGAGTCCAAAAACACCTGCACTTGCTGTTTGAGGTGTGCCGCCATGTCCTGCTGCTGTGCGGGTGCTCCTGTTACCCCGGCCTGTGGCTGCATGAAAGCGTGCATCATAGACATCAGGCTCAGACTGGTGCCGCTGCTCATGCCACCCAAGCTGCTAGAGGAGGATATGGAGGAGGCAGCGCTGCTGGTGTGGCCCTGGTGGGAATGGCCTAAATGAGGCGCTGTGTTCCTAAGGCTGCCACTAACTGTGCACCCAGCTCCTCTCTATAATAATAAATTTTTTCCTCCCGTTGGGAAGGGTGAATGAATTCACACAGCTTGTTGCGATACCGTGGGTCCAGTAGTGTGGCCAGCCAGAGGTCGTCCTGTTGACGAATCCTTTGCAAGCGTGGGTCAGCCCAAAAGCATATTAACATGTGCTTAGCCATTTCCACTAGGGAGTGGGAAGGAGTCCCCGCCTCCATCTCCAGAGCATACTGCCAATGGGTATTGCCTCCATCCTCCTCATCCTTCTCATAGCCCTGCATATCCTCTTCTTGCCCCCCTCTGGTCTGGCAGGAAGGCTCATCTCCTTCTCCTCCATCCGTCTCCCCTAAGAGTTCCTGTGCATTCAGGTCCTCCTCCTCCTCTTCCTCAACTTCCTTTCCCTCCTTCTCCGCCAAGCCTTCCTTCAGCGACCCAGGCTGTGACAGTGGCAAGACCTGTTCCCCCTCGCCACTGAGTCGCATCAGCTCCAGTACGTGAAGCATGGGTATGATGGCGCTCAGTCCTGTGTCTTGCCCACTGACCAGAAAGGTGGCCTCCTCAAAAGGTCGTAGCAAGCGGCAGGTGTCACGCATGAGCTGCCACTGCCCGAGCTCCAGGTTACACAGGGGAGTCGCCGTGTCCGTCTGCATCAAGAGGAAATCCATCAAGGCCTTCCTCTGCTCATAGAGCTGGTCCAGCATGTGGAGGGTGGAGTTCCACCACGTGGCTACATCGCAAATGAGATGATAGTTGGGAAGACCATTCCTCCACTGCAGGTCGAGGAGGATGTGGTGAGAGCGACTTGAATGGCTGAAATGGTTACACAGCTTTCGAGCCATTGACAGCACAGTCTGTAACTGGGATGTAGACTTTAGAAAGTGTGTAACTATTAGGTTAAAAACATGTGCCATACACTGTTTTTCCCATTGTCACTCACCACCGTCCCAACTTTAAGATGGCGTGGAGTCAGCCATAAGAGGATTTCTGTCTCGATCAGGTGGTGCAGCTCTTCCCCTGTGGGTCTCCTTTCCCCCAGGCAGGCTAGGTGCAGCACAGCGTGACACCTCCGTGCTACACCCAAGTGGTACAAGGGAGCACAACTGGCGGTTGAGGAGGCTTTGGACCTACTGGAGGAGGTGGAGAAGGACAGCGACACAGGAACCCTGCTGTGACAATGGGGTGGTGTCATCGCCCTTCCCTGGGCTCCTGCCCAGCCCTCTCTCGTCTACTGCCTTCTGCTCTCCTGCCAGGCCTATCATAGGCCTGCTCTGATATAGTCTCCGACACAGCTATACCCTCCACTTGATTGTTCCCTGTCTCTGCGCTACTTCCTCTTCTGCCGCTTGAGCCAGACTCTCTGCCCTGCCCTCTGAATGAAACGTTTTGTGAGGTTTCCTGCTGCCGCTGTGCCATGACTTTATATTGAAATTATGATTTCTACACTTGGTAGATGAGAACTGTATTTTCTGCAATACAGTCTAACAGGCGTCCCACTTTAGTACTTGTATATCTGTATAGCAGTTTTTTTTTAAAATTCTACAAACATGCACAAGAGATATATATTTGTGTCTCAGGAAAACACGTATCTCCTATACACTCTGGCAAGGGTCCAACTATAGTACTTTAATATCTGTACAGCACTTTTTTTTAGAGTTTTATTCTACACACATGCACAAGGTATATATTTGTGCCTCAGGAAAACACGTATGTCATATACACTCTTCCAAGGGTCCAACTATAGAACTTGTATATCTGTATAGCACGTTTTTGTTGTGTGCACCCTTTGCTCTCCTATGCCTAATCTATCTACCTATCTATCTTTCGCCCTCTCGATTTTTCTCTCTCAATCACTATATGTTTCTCCTCTCCGCTTTCCTAATAATCTTTTTGTCTTTGCTTTTGTACAATATCTTCTCAGTGCAGCAGCGTTTCGTCACGGACGAGCTCTGTGCACTGTTAACAGTCTCCTTCCTCTTTCTCTGCAGACCGCTCCTCTTAAAGCAATACCGACGTCACACAGGGGGTGGGCTAGTGCAACACCTCTGCTGATTGGTGTAACGACTGGAGTCGTGGATCCTCTGTACCGTCACCAGTGATGGCTTAAAACCGCACCAGGGAGCGTAGTCTAAGGGGCCGCTGGTTTTCACCAGAGCCTGCCGCAAGGCGGGATGGGCTTGCTGCGGCAGGTGACCCCCAGGTCGCTACCCCTGGCTTGGTTTGCTAGTGACGGCAGGCAAGGTGAAGCAGGAGCAGTAGGCAGGAGAACGTGCAGACGGTGGTCTAGGCGTGACCGCAGGTGGCAGAGGCAATGGACAGGAACAACAGACAAGGGCAGCGGACAGGAACAAGGGGAGCGGGGACAAAACGCTATGGGAAGCATATAGAGGCTCCAACACGAGGGACAGGGCATGCTGGGATTTATATTGAGTGATTATGTGCAACTACCAATTAAGGGCGTACTGGCCCTTTAAACCTGCCGGGACAGACGGAGACAGGAGCGGGACAAAGTAAGGCGTCCCCGGGGGCCGAACTAGCCGCAGCGCCGGGTCCCTGCACCCGGACACCGGCGGCTACCTGACACAAGGGGGGGGTTCGGCAGCGGCCCGAAACACGGGACGCCGCCGCAGCTCTGACAATTGGATGTGTTCCGGGCATCATGGGAAAGCGCTTTTCCCGCCCAGAAAAAAAAAATTTGAACTTGGACTTTTAGAAAAATCCGAACCGGATCCCATACCGACAAAACCGGGTTTCTCATCTCTAGTTAGCAGTAGTTTATGGCATTCAGTTCCAAAATCATATCCTGGCTATCAAGTCAAGTTCATTAGTCTATATGTTAGTACACAAATAGCCATAAACACACAGGACAACGAATCCAGTAAACTTCTAAACCAGTTCTCTGTGTATATCAGCAGTTAGTCCCAGATTGATAAAAGGCAATTTACATCACCTCCTTATGCACAGGAGTTATTAGAATGGGCACACACCAAACCACCTTTTCGTCCTGTGCCCCCTATATTCCCTCTACCCCCTCTATAGGTTGGCGTGGTATCCTCTACTCGGCGGTGACCAATACAACTTATATCACCTGTCCTTGTCCACAAGATATCACTTCTGATGAGGGACGCCTCCTCTCAGTGACACTCTTACTGCCACATGCTTCCTCAAGACACAGTTCAGATCTCTTAAAGCGACTCTGTACCCACAATCTCACCCCCCAAACTGCTTGTACCTTCAGATAACTGCTTTTAATCCAAGATCTGTCTTTGGGTCCGTTCGGCAGGGGATGCAGTTATTGTCATAAAAACTTTTAATCTGGCAGCGCTGTGTCTAATGGCCGGGGCTTACATTTGTATATGCATTAGGCTGGCACACCCTCTCTGTCCTTCCTCCCCACCCTCCTCATCATTACGAATGCTCCAGGCAGATTGCTTCCTATTCGTCAGCTGTGTGAGCCCGACACATGGGCTGGATCGTTAAGACACCTATGCAAAGCTCAAACAGCGGTAAATGTTCCTGGATAATTTCTAAAGATGAGGAGGGTGGGGAGGAAGAACGGAGAGGTGGTACCAGCCTAATGCATATACAAACGTAAGCCCTGGCCGTTAGACACAGCGCTTCAGGATTAAAAGTTGTTTTTATGACAATAACTGCATCCCAACGGCAACTGCAACAGACCCCAGGACAGATCTTGTATCTGAAGGTACAAGTGGTTTAGGGGGGTCAGATTGTGGGTACAGAGTCTCTTTAAACAGAAACAAATAAGTTAAGGACACACAGGGCAGTCCTCTATTACTATGCCCCCTATATGCCCTCTCCCTTACTCCTTTATTAGAAAGTGTGATATCCTCCACTCGGCAGCAAAAAGTAAAGATAAATGTCACCTGTCCTTCAGTGTGCCCTTAACTTTCAATGGCAAGGGCACTCTGACTGCCACTTGCGTCCTTTACTTCTTCGCGCCACTTCGGGTTCCCCCGCAGCGCTCCTGTAACAGTCGCTCACCCGATCGACTCTTCTCACTTATAATTTCCCTGAAGGAGCCTTCCAATACCTCCACCGACCCTCTCGCTGTCGATGGAACTCTTCTGCTGTTGCTACGCCTGTTGCCCCTCTCACGAGCTCTGGACAACTCCAACTTGCTCCTTCCACCCACATGTGCGGCCCGGCTCTCCTCCTTGTTGGCTCGACACCCGATGCTGCAGCCAGCACTCTCACTGCCGACAAGGAACTCCTGCTGCAGCTCGTCCGTGCCCCTCTCACAAGCTCCAGATGGCTCCAGCTTCCAGACACGTGCGGCCACCCCACTTTCCTCCTCGCGATCTCCTCACCACATCAGCAACTCACGCCGGGACAGGTACAGCTAAACAGGGTCTCCCCAGGTGCTCATTCACTGGAGCGCGGCCAGCAACGGAGGTGCACTCAATAGCTTCTCCTCATCCCGACCTGCCAGTTTTGACCAGTTTATATTTTACACCCTTTGATAAATCTGGGCCGATATATTTTCCAGCATATTTACCTTAACCAAATGCACACATTGTTGCAATTAAAAAAAATAATAATCTGGAAACGCACTGAAAATTTCATTGTAGATTTACCTACCATATCTGCTGGAAGTTTCCTACAAGCATCTCCTCTTCAGTGAAGTAATATTTTCTTACGTGGCTTCTTTTCTTTTCCCCAATAACCCAATAACTCAGATTTTACCCTGTTATCCTTATGTTAAGTTTTTTTTATTAAAAACACATCCCTCTTGAAAAACGCCTTGAATTGTACTTGTCAAAACCTTTTGACATATGCCTGTGATATGTACTGTATATCAAAAGAAGGGGTAATGCACAGCTAGGTAACTGGTGCTAATGGTGTGACATACTATACAAGCCGCAAATCCGAATATAAGAAACAGAGGTATGTCAAAGCTCACCAAGCACACAAATATCAATTCAAAAATAAGTATACATAATTTTTATTCATATATCTGTACATACACAAAACAACCCTATATAAGCCCTAAATTAAAAACACTTAAAACACCCAATTATATCCAGGAGGGACCCTTTACATTACATAGTATCCCTACCTCCCCGTACTCAGTTGCTATATTAGAACCAACACTCTATACAATACATATATATGCAATACACCCATTTAAGAATAAATATATATACCAAAAAACTTTATACACATATACATACAAAGTGCAAGTGCATAAGCCCTCAAAGTGCAATATACATAAATAAATAAATAAATGACCATATATCCAAATGATGACCTAAGTCAAAGAAGATCTACCAAGGAGTATTCACAAATAGAGTGTGGTCAGCTGAGTGGGGTCAAGACACCCTACGCGTTACGTCCCGAACCCAGAACTTCGTCAGGGGTACAGACCGGTTATACAGGGTTGCTTATATATCCAGCACAATAATATGTTATATCAAACACCTGGCAGAAAATATAAATCAGGTAACTTACAGGTGGAGGAGAGCTCTATTCCGCATGTCCCTGAGAATGTACACAAACAAGATGGCGCCTCTTATGCCCAATTCTAAGATGGCCGCATCCAACTTCCCTGTTGCTGAGCATGCGCTCACGTCATCCTATGCGTGTCAGAAGATGGCGCCCACGGTACTTGAGGGCACCCTGCGCATGCGCCAATACTACTATCATTATTTAGTGGCCCGGAATATACAAACATGAATATACTCATATAGAAGCAATCAATTTAAGAGCGCATATTCATATAAACTTAAGTGACAAAGAAATAATAGGATGTGTTCTATAGTAATCACGCATGCGCACATAGTACCCCGGAGTACAAATCCAACTGGTAATATTGCATTCATTGTGTTATCGCACATGCGTCCATGCATATGCTACTAGAATAATACCCTCAACACAAGATAATAACCCATAACAATATCACCACAAAATATTGCGAAATGCACAATACATAACTAATCTCTATTCCTATTAAAATAATCATATCAAGAGCATATACTCTACAATACACAAAAGGAAAAATTATTATATAGTTTGCAAACCGCTTAAGGTACCCACGCATGCGCAGCAAATCACAAACAGCCAAAGAGTAGCAACATCCTCACATGGAGAGATCATACCTAGATACCTAAATATATATATACTGTATGAACCATAAATCTCTTCCATGTGCAGGTTAAATCGTATATGACACCTATAAGTAATAAAGCAATTAAGAACTTGATACGCATGCGCTTTTATACGGACGAATAAAAACATAACCAAAAGAGAGTAAGATAGATAGATGTAACCAATAGGTGTATTACCACAATATTGTAGTATATAGATAGGGCTCCCACATACATAGGAGTACCACTCATATACACTCACACAAAAAATATATATGGATAAACCACCAACCCTCATGTATACACGCATAACACAATACAAGAAAAAGATGTTTATCTTCAATTCATGGCGCCACTTTATGTAATGAGCGGACAATGCCTCTCCTCCACCTGCATACCCAAATACAGAATCTTCAAAAAGAAATTAAAATAATAAATCCAAGTGGTAACAATCAAGCACAGAAGGAAATATATATTGATACATTCACAATCTATGTACATGGCTCTAAAACTAAGAGTCCCAAGTAGGCTTTACTATATGAGTCGAGCTTTCCGTCTGTTTTGATCACATCCTTTGTGAGTATTGATATAATAGACTGCGGGGTCCCCCATCATATGTCACACATGTCACCTAGTGCAGCAAGAAAAGGCATAAGTAAAAAGCAAGCAATAAATCAGACAGGATGCAATAACAAACCAAAGTGTAAGAAAGTGAGAAAAAGAAGAAAAAGAGAAAAGAAGGAACAATATGAAGCAGAAATAGAGGAAGAGGAATTTGAGAAATCTAGCGTAGTGAAAATAAGTAATCACATATAGAGCAATATTTAGAAAATATATAGATATAATAATATGTGTAGTGAATTAACTAGAGAGTGATACATGAAGTATAAAGATGAAAGAATGTGTACAACCACCCTAGTGACTAGTAAGAGGAAGGGAATAAAAGATCCCTACCATACAGAAAAAAGTGTCAAGTATGACTGACGAACCCCCCATATTTCTAGAGTAAAAGAATAATCATAAAAAAGCCGCCAAAAAACCACCTGATATAATACTCATTTATAGAAGCCAGTGTATAAAAGCTCTTCATTTAGGCCCCACATTCTTTCATCTTTATACTTCATGTATCACTCTCTAGTTAATTCACTACACATATTATTATATATATATTTTCTAAATATTGCTTTATATGTGATTACTTATTTTCATTACGCTAGATTTGTCAAATCTCCTTCCTCTATTTCTGCTTCATATTGTTCCTTCTTTTCTCTTTTTCTTCTTTTTCTCACTTTCTTACACTTTGGTTTGTTATTGCATCCTGTCTGATTTATTGCTTGCTTTTTACTTATGCCTTTTCTTGCTGTGTTGCACTAGGTGACATGTGTGACATATGATGGGGGACCCCGCAGTCTATTATATCAATACTCACAAAGGGTGTGATCAAAACAGAAGGAAAGCTCGACTCATATAGTAAAGCCTTTTGGGATGACTTGAACTCCTGCCCAGGATACCCCTTTATGATTTCTTTTTGAAGATTCTGTATTTGGGTATGCAGGTGGAGGAGAGGCATTGTCCGCTCATTACATAAAGTGGCGCCATGAATTGAAGATAAACATCTTTTTCTTGTATTGTGTTATGCGTGTATACATGAGGGTTGGTGGTTTATCCATATATATTTTTTGTGTGAGTGTATATGAGTGGTACTCCTATGTATGTGGGAGCCCTATCTATATACTACAATATTGTGGTAATACACCTATTACATCTATCTATCTTACTCTCTTTTGGTTATGTTTTTATTCGTCCGTATAAAAGCGCATGCGTATCAAGTTCTTAATTGCTTTATTACTTATAGGTGTCATATACGATTTAACCTGCACATGGAAGAGATTTATAGTTCATACAGTATATATATATTTAGGTATCTAGGTATGATCTCTCCATGTGAGGATGTTGCTACTCTTTGGCTGTTTGTGATTTGCTGCGCATGCTAAGCGGTTTGCAAACTATATAATATTTTTTCCTTTTGTGTATTGTAGAGTATATGCTCTTGATATGATTATTTTAATAGGAATAGAGATTAGTTATGTATTGTGCATTTTGCAATATTTTGTGGTGATATTGTTATGGGTTATTATCTTGTGTTGAGGGTATTATTCTAGTAGCATATGCATGGACGCATGTGCGATAACACAATGAATGCAATATTACCAGTTGGATTTGTACTCCGGGGTACTATGTGCGCATCCATGATTACTATAGAACACATCCTATTATTTCTTTGTCACTTAAGTTTATATGAATATGCGCTCTTAAATTGATTGCATCTATATGAGTATATTCATGTTTGTATTTTCCGGGCCACTAAATAACGATAGTAGTATTGGCGCATGCGCAGGGTGCCCTCAAGTACCATGGGCACCATCTTCTGACACGCATAGGAGGACGTGAGCGCATGCGCAGCAACAGGGAAGTTGGATGCGGCCATCTTAGAATTGGGCATAACCTTGGAGCATGCGCTGAACAGGTGTGAGCACGCCGAGGCGCCATCTTGTTTGTGTACATTCTCAGGGACATGCGGACTAGAGCTCTCCTCCACCTGTAAGTTACCTGATTTATATTTTCTGCCAGGTGTTTGATATAACATATTATTGTGCTGGATATATAAGCAACCCTGTATAACCGGTCTGTACCCCTGACGAAGTTCTGGGTTCGGGACGTAACGCGTAGGGTGTCTTGACCCCACTCAGCTGACCACACTCTATTTGTGAATACTCCTTGGTAGATCTTCTTTGACTTAGGTCATCATTTGGATATATGGTCATTTATTTATTTATTTATTTATTTATTTATTTATGTATATTGCACTTTGAGGGCTTATGCACTTGCACTTTGTATATATATGTGTATAAAGTTTTTTTGGTATATATATTTATTCTTAAATGGGTGTATTGCATATGTATATATATATATATATATATATATATATATATATATATATATATATATGTATTGTATAGAGTGTTGGTTCTAATATAGCAGCTGAGTACGGGGAGGTAGGGATACTATGTATTGTAAAGGGTCCCTCCTGGATATAATTGGGTGTTTTAAGTGTTTTTAATTTAGGGCTTATATAGGGTTGTTTTGTGTATGTACAGATATATGAATAAAGATTATGTATACTTATTTTTGAATTGATATTAGTGTACTTGGTGAGCTTTGACATATCTCTGTTTCTTATATTCGGATATGCCTGTGACATGTCAAAAGTTGTTTTTGATTTTGTATGACAGGTTTTTTTTTTCTGGTCTTGCTTTACGTCATATAGCAAAATAAAGAATGCCAAGTAGATGTAAATATAAGCCCTATATGGCTCTGTAGATGTAAAAATAATGTTATGGGTCTTAAAATGTAAGGGGGAAAAACACAAAGAAAAAAATAATATAATATTTCAATGACACGCTAAAAATCTGCACCACAAGTCAGTTGCTGTGCAGATTTTTCTGCAGCAGGTGGATTTGTTAAATTGTACCTATACTGCAGATTTTCCACTTGCAAAATCCTAGTTAAAATAACCACAGCAGATCATATGTGTGTGAATATACCCATAACCTGCAGCAATTGTAACTTCCTATGGTGTCCTGTGCAGACACCAACAAAATGTCACCCCACAGTGTACAGAGTCACAAAAGAGAGAAGTGAGGTCACTGGGACGGAGAGGGGAAAAGTCAAATTTGCAACAGTCAACTTACAGGTTGCTTTGCCTTCATCAGATTCCTATGTTTGCTCCCTCAACTAGTCAACAGTGGGAAGTTTATTCTTTTGTATTTTCTGATAAGTGAAAAAAATAAAAAAATAAAAAATGAAAAATATTTTTTTTAAATTGAAAAATACATTAAATCTCTGGATAAAAAAAACTAATTAGGTGACACATTCCCTTTAAGCTTATAAGAAGCTAGACCAGCAGTGAAAATATAGGTTTAGGTAATTTACACACACATACACATTACTCATATCTATCCTATAGTTTCTAGGTATTTTCATATATTCACAAGACAACATCAAGCATACCTTAGTAGTGGCTGGGATAATAGCCACTAGTAGCAGGGCACAGGAAAATAGGATTGGATATCTGAAAAATTCATAAATAATACAATATTTAGCCTATGTTCAGAAAATAATCAGTAAAGAGCATCATCAATCTATTTTGCCAGAATAAAAAAAACTTTAAGAAAATGTGTAAAAAAAAACATGTTTAACTGGCAATTAGCTGGCCTCTGTGCACTCCAATGCAAGGGCTGAATTTCAGTCCAGCTCTGACAGTGTCTCTAGGTATAAGTATATATACTTTTTTTCATTTTTGTTTCAGACACAGTGATAAATCAGGGCTTTTATGTTTGAGAAGACTAGTTCCTTCTGTCTTCCTTCTTAACCCCTTTGTGCTGCAGCTAGTTTGGGCCTTAATGACCAGGCTAATTTTTCAAAATCTGACCTGTCTCACTTTATGCGCTTATAGCTCAGTGATGCTTTAACGTATGCTAGCGATTCTGAGATTGTTTTTTTCGTGACATATGGCACTTTATGTTAGTGGCAAAATTTGGTCACTACTTTGTGTGTTTTTTGTGAAAAACATCAAAATATCATGAAAAATTAAAAAAATTTGCATTTTATGAACTTTGAAATTCTCTGCTTCTAAAAAAAGAAAGTCGTAGCACATAAATTAGTTACTAAGTCACATTACCAATATGTCCTCTTTATTCTGGCATAATTTGGTAAACATATTTTACTTTTTTAGGGTGTTATGGGGCTTAGAAATTTATCAGCAAATTATCACATTTTCGTGAAACTGATTTTTTTAGGGACCAGTTCTTTTTTTAAATGGATTTAGAAGTCTGGTATCCTGAAAACCCCCATAAGTGACCCCATTTTGGAAACTACACACCTTAAAGAATTAATCTAGGGGTATAATGAGCATTTTAACCCTACAGGGGCTGGAGGAAAGTATTCACAATTAGGCAGTAAAAAAATTGAAAATTTTAATTTTCCAATAATATATACGTTTAGATTAAAGTTTCTCATTTTCAAAAGGAATATGAGACAAAAAGCACCCCAAAATTTGTAATGCAGGTTCTCTTGAGTACAACGGTACCCCATATGTGGGCGTAAACCACTGTATGGGCACACAGCAGGGCTCAGAAGGAAGGGAGCGCCAATTAGCTTTTCCAATGCAGATTTTGCTGAAGAAGTTTCTGAGCGCCAGGTGCGTTTGTAGTGCCCCTGTAGTGTCAGCAGAGAGAAAACCCCCCATAAGTCACCCCATTTTGGAAAGTACACCCCTCAAAGAATTCATCTTGGTGTGTGGTGACCATTTTGACCCCACAGGTATTACAGGAAAGTATTCAAAAGAAGACAGTAAAAATGAAAAACTCGAATTCTTCCAATAATATGTTCGTTTAGTTTGAAATTTCTCAATTTCACGAGGAACAAGAGGAAAAAAGTACCCCAAAATTTGTAACGCAGGTTCTCCTGAGTACAATGGTACCCCATATGTGGGCATAAACCACTGCATGGGCACACAGGAGGGCTCAGAAGGGAAGGAGCGCCAATTAGCTTTTTCAATGCAGATTTTGCTGCAGAAGTTTCCGAGCGCCAGGTGCGTTTGCAGTGCCCCTGTAGTGCCAGCGGAGTAAAATCTCGCCATAAGTCACTCCATTTTGGAAAGTGCACCCCTCAAAGTATTCATCTTGGTGTGTGGTGACCATTTTGACCCCACAGGTATTAGAGGAAAGTATTCAAAAGTAGACAGTAAAAATGAAAAACTCAAATTTTTCCAATATTATGTTCTTTTAGTTTGAAATTTCTCAATTTCACGAGGAACAAGAGGAAAAAAGTACCACAAAATTTGTAACGCAGGTTCTCCTGAGTACAATGGTACCCCATATGTGGGCGTAAACCACTGTATGGGCACACAGGAGGGCTCAAAAGGGAAGGAGCGCCAATTAGCTTTTTCAATGCAGATTTTGCTGAAGAAGTTTCCGAGTGCCAGGTGCGTTTGCAGAGCCCCTGTAGTGTCCACAGAGTAAAATCTCCCAATAAGTCACTCCATTTTGGAAAGTGCACCCCTCAAAGAATTTATTTTGGGGTGTGGTGAGCATTTTGACCCCACAGGTGTTTGAGGAAAATATTCAAAAGTAGACAGTAAAAATGAAAAACTCGAATTTTTCCAATAATATGTTCCTTTAGTTTGAAATTTCTCAATTTCACGAGGAACAGGAGAGAAATGTCACCCCAATATATGTAAAGCAGGTTCTCCTGAGTAGAACAGTACCCCATATGTGGGCATAAACCACTGCATGGGCACACAGCCGGGCTCAGAAGGGAAGGAGCGCCAATTAGCATTTTCAGTGCAGATTTTTCTGAAGAAGTTTCTGAGCGCCAGGTGCGTTTGCAGAGCCCCTGTAGTGTCAGCAGAATAGATTCCACCCAAAAGTCACCCCATTTTGGAAAGTACACCCCTCAAAGAATTCATCTTGGTGTGTGGTGACCATTTTTACCCCACAGGTATTAGAGGAAAGTATTCAAAATTGGCCAGTAAAAATGAAAAACTCTAATTTTTCCAATAATATGTTGGTTTAGTTTGAAATTTCTCAATTTGACGAGGAACAGGAGAGAAAATTCACCCCAAAATCTGTAACGCAGGTTCTCCTGAGTAAAACGGTACCTCATATGTGGGCATAAACCACTGTATGGGCACACAGCAGGGCTCAGAAGGGAAGGAGCGCCAATTTACAGGAGCAAAACCGCAGCTAGTAATGGTTATTAGAATAGCGCAGTTACTAAAATAAAATAAAAAAAATGAGATTACAGGTAATGTGGGGTGGTTACGGGCAACCAGGGGTGGTTATGGGCAACCTGAGGTGGTTACAGGTAATCTGGGGTGGGTACGGACAACATGGGGTGGTCACAGGCAACCTGCTGTGGTTACAGGCAACGTGGGGTGGTTACAGGCAACGTGGGGTGGTTACGGGCAATGTGGGGTGGTTATGGATAAACTGAAGTTCTTATAGGCAATCTGGGGTGGGTACCTGTAATCTGACATGGGCACCGCAATCTGGAGGGGGTCATTGGCAATTTGGGGTGGTCAGAGGCGACGTGTGGTGGTCAGAGGCGACGTGCGGTGGTCAGAGGCGACGTGCGGTGGTCAGAGGCGACGTGCGGTGGTCAGAGGCGACGTGCGGTGGTCAGAGGCGACGTGCGGTGGTCAGAGGCATCGTGGCGTGGTCAGAGGCATCGTGGCGTGGTCAGAGGCATCGTGGCGTGGTCAGAGGCATCGTGGCGTGGTCAGAGGCATCGTGGCGTGGTCAGAGGCATCGTGGCGTGGTCAGAGGCAACGCGCGGTGGTTACGTGCAATCTGGGGGGGGTTACATGTAATCTGGCATGATTACGGGGAACCTGGGGGGGTTATGTGCAACCTGGAAGGGTTACAGACAATCTGGGATTGTTACTGATAAACTGAAGTGCTTATAGGTAATCTGGGGTGGGTACATGTAATTTGGGGTGGTTACGGGCAATCTGGAGGGGGTCACTGGCAATTTGCGGTGGTTACGGGCAACGTGCGGTGGTTACGGGCAACGTGCGGTGGTTACGGGCAACGTGCGGTGGTTACGGGCAACGTGCGGTGGTTACGGGCAACGTGCGGTGGTTACGGGTAATCTGGGGAGGGGTTAGGGGTAATTTGGGAGTAAACTGCAATTATTACTATAATAAAAAGTGTGTGTTTTATTTTTTTGTATGTTTGTCACTTTTTGTACTTTACATATTCATTTTCACTGTATTACTATGATTACTGTGATATTTTCTATCACAGTAATCATAGTTCAGTGACAGAGACCAAATTGGTCTCTGTCACTTTAAATTTTCAGAGCTTGGCTGGTTGTGAAGCGCATGCGCACTTCATAACCAGCCAGGACACCGAAGAGGAAGGAGCTCCGTGGATCCGGTGAGTATATGGGGAAGGGAGGGTGACTCGGGGACGGGGGTGACAGGGGGGGTGGGGGGCGACTTGGGGGGTGGGGGGACATCACTTTTTATCCCCTGTCACCAATCATTTATGGTGACAGGGGATAAAAAGTGCCAGGAGCACATGGTACAAGCGATCAGCGGTATATAGTATATACCGCTGATCGCTTGTACCGGGACCCCACAGGGGGGTCCCCGATGACTGCCCCATGCTCTCCGCTACCTCCGGTGGCGGAGAGCATGGGGCTTTCATTCATTTTAACTTTTTAATCGCTGTGAACCGACGTTAGTCGGTTCACAGCGATTGCGGCGGCCATCTTGGAAATGATGGCCGCCGGGGGAGGGGGGTTAGTGATCGGGGCACTAGGGGGGTCTGATCTGGGGTCTGATATACACTTATTTCATCTCCCCCCGCCGTAGATTCACGGCGGGGGGAGATGAAAGGTGGCGGCGGCACCGGTAATCTCCATTACCGACGGTCGCCGCTATAACGTTAATAGCGGCGATCGTCGGTAAGGGGGGGGGGCCGGGACGGACCGCACACACTGCCCCAACCCCTCAGCTACCTCCGGTAGCCGGGGGGATGGGGTGGGGGCCGTCCCGGCCCCGCAGCCTTATTCTCTGCCATCGCCGTAAAAAGCTGATGGCAGCAGAATAAGGCCCATTAGTGACCGCCGTAGAAAGCCGTATCGGCGGTCACTAAGGGGTTAAGGTATGTTCACTGAGGAATCTGGGCAGAATCCGCGTGACCGCGCGTATCTCCACCCTTGCCATAGACTTAATTTTATGCATGGGCAGATTATGCCTTCTGTCCAAAGAATGAACAGGTTCATTCTCTGAGCGGACGGCGTAATCCGCCTGTGACGAGCTGCAGAATCCACGGCGGTTGATCCTTACTTCTCATACTAAGATTATCTTGTCTTTGTTCTGTTTCATATTCCTTAGTGAGACTTAAAGTTCCAATGACTTGCATTCCTAGCAATTTTTTGAGTAGTGTGATTCTTAACAGCCATAGGCTATGTTCACACATTGTTTTTTTTTGTAATGAACTAATGCTCATTTCAATGGTATCAGCGTCCGTTCTTTACTGCAGGGGCAGCATTGCATTGAAGTCAATAAAATGCAGCCTGCTGTGTTCACTAGAGATGAGCGAATAGTGAAATCTTCGATTCGATTCGAATAGCTCCCGATATTCGACTATTCAAACGAATATCGAATCCCAGTATACTCTATGGGAGAAAAATCCTTGGGACCTGGAAATCAAGATTCGACCACTAGGAGGTCACCAAGTGCACAATGAAACCTCAGGAAATGATGCCAACACCTTTTTGTGTACCTTTTGGTCTAGCGGTACTTGCGTACGTATTAGGTGGTGCGTAATTAGGGCATGTTTGTTTTTTGTTTATTCAGTTCACTTGTGAAATACAATTGTTTGCAAAGTTATATATTGCCCAGCCAGTGATGTGAATTGCACACATGTATATATTGCATATAAATATATCCACTTTCATTATTACACCACTATCACAGACTATCAACTATTTCCTCCAAACACAATATAACTGCTTTGTTTAATGTAAAAAATACTCGGACAACTTATTTCCTCTACATTAGTGTGGTCAGAAAGCCAAATATTGAGCAAAGGAAAATTTATCATGCATTATCATTTAAATCACAAAAAGCAAAGTTGGTGTGGAGATTACTTTAAATGGCAATAAAGTCACTCTCCCCATGCTGTTTAGCCAAACAGCATTCCCTTTATTTTTTGAGGCAATGGAAAAGCCTGGAATACGTGGGAGCAGTCGTCCCACCCGTCACTTTAACTGCTCCAGTAAAGCCGGACCTGGATCAGCTGTGGAAACATCTGATGCATTTGATAAAAGTGTCAATAACCTACAGTTACAGTCCAAAGCTACCGTTTCACTTCACCCAGGCCAGGCACCTCGGTGACATGTATCTGTCCTCTAAAATGACAAATAGTACCTTCTCACAAGGCCCATGAGGTGAGCCCTCAAAAAATTAGCTTGAGGCCCATGAGGTTAGCCCTTGAAAAATAAGATTGAGGCCCATGGGATTAGTCCTCGAAAAATTAGCTTGAGGCCCATGAGGTGAGCCCTCAAAAAATTTGCATAGAGGCCTATGAAGTGAGCCATCAAAAAAATTGTATAGAGGCCTATGAACTTTGGCCAATGAGGTGAGCCCTCCAAAAAATTGTATAGAGGCCTATGAAATTAGGCCCATTAGGTGAGCCCTAAAAGCATTGTATAGAGGCCTATGACCTTTGGCCCATGAGGTGATCCATCAAAAAAATTGTATAGAGGCCTAAAAACCTAGGCCTATGAGGTGAGCCCCCAAAAACATTATATAGAGGCCTATGAACTTTGGCCCATGAGGGGTTCCCTCAAAAAAACTTGTATAAAGGCCTATAAACCTAGGTCTATGTATAGAGGCCTATGAACTTAGGCCCATAAGGTGAGCCCTCAAAAAAATTGTATAGCGGCCTATGAAATTAGGCCCATGGCCCTTCAGGGGAACCTTGATAATTTTTTTTTTTTAAATGGCCCATTTCTATGGTAGTGGAGGAGGAGGAAATGACCTAGGACTGAAACATGCTACTTAACTTCTCAAGGCTTTCAACTGATGGAGAAGCAAAGTCTGGGTCTATCCACTGGGCTTTCATTTTGATGGTCGTCAGCCGGTCAGCACTGTCAGTTGACAGGCGTCTGTGCTTATCTGTGATGATGCCCCCAGCTGTGCTAAAGACTCTTTCAAACAGAACACTGGCGGCAGGGCAGGCCAGCACCTCCAAGGTGTATAATGACAGTTATATGGAGACCCAATACATGTAGGATGCCGAGGGATTTAGGAGGTCAGGGTTGTGGTCGGCCAGGTACTCCCGCAACATCCGCTGATACTTGTCCCTCCTGTTCGTACTAGGCCCTGCAGTGATGGTACTTTGGCGATGGGATGCCATGAACGTGTCCCATACTTTGGAGAGTGTTCCCCTGGCGGCCGTGGACCTGATGGATGTTGTCCGGCTTTGGGAGGAACTCTCTTCTCTGCTGCCCGCAATGGAAGGTAGGAATATTTCCATCATATTCTGCAGCAGTTCTCTCTGGTACTCAAGTAGTCTGGTGGTCCTCTACTCTACTGGAATGAACGAGAAGACATAATCTTTATACTGGGGGTCCAGAACTGCAAAAACCCAATATTTTCTGCTCCCCATTATGTGGACAACGCGTTTGTCCCTCGAAAAGCAGCCTAACATAAATTCAGCCATGTGTGCCAGTCTGTGAATTGGCATCACTTAACAATTGCACTGCTAGCCTCGCCGACAGTGTGGCCAACAGCCTCCTCCTCCTCTTCTTCCTCCAGGAATCGACGCTGAGAAGCTGACAGGAGTGTAGTCTGACTGTCAAGTTCCATCACGTCTCCTCCTATCCCGGCCTCCTGTGCATGCAAGGCATTCTCCCTGCTGGCTATGAGGGATTCTTTAACAACGCATAGGAGTGGGATGGTTACGCTCACTTTGGCATCGTCGCAGCTGACCCTCTTGGTGGACTCCTCGAATATCCCTAAAACTTCGTCTAGGCCTGCCATTCATGGCCACTCATGGTTGGCAAACTGAGGGAGTTAAGTTGAAGGCATCTGTGGGTTTTGGAGCTGGAATTCCAGCTGGTATTCTCTGCTGCTCACACTCCCTGGACATTATATGATATGTAGAATTCCAGCAAGTGGTGACATCGAACAACAGCTGGTGTTTGGGCAAAGGCAGGTGTTTTTAGAGCTTTTTAAGGCTTGCAGCCGCCACAGTGGACTCCCAAAAGTGGGCGCACAGGTGCCGCACTTTCACTAGTAGCTCCGGAAGGTCGGGGTAGGTCTTTAAAAAACGCTGCACCACCAAAGTAAATATGTAGGCCAGGCATGGAACATGTTGGAGGACAATTTTACGGAGGAGGAGAAGGAGGGGTTGTCAGAGCCCATGCGGGGGGAGGAGGGAGGCTGTCCCTGATTGAGACCCAGTACTAGCCTCGACAACATTCACCCAGTGTGCCGTCAGTGAGATATAGTGTCCTTGGCCGCAAGCACTTGTCCACGTGTCAGTGGTCAAGTGGACCTTCGCGCTAACCATGTAACTCAGGCGACACGTGCTGGTGTAAGGCGGGGACGGCACACCTGCAAAAGTAGTGGTGGCTAGGGATGGAATACCGAGGTGCGGCAGCTGCCATCGGGTCATGGAAGGCTTGCGTTTCCACAAGCCTAAACGGCAACATCTTCATGGCCAGCATTTTGGAGATGTGGCAGTTTAAGACTTGGGCAGAGGGGTGAGTAGAGGCGTACTTACACCTGTGATCAAATGCCTGAGTGATGGACAATTGCTGTGAAGAGGTGCATGACGGTGCAGGCGAAGGAGCAAATGCAGGCAAAGGGGAAGGTGAAGAAGGCTCCAAAGTGGCCGAAGCACAGGCAGATGGCGAGGTGACCTGACTGGTGGTCTGGACTGTAGCGCTAGCAGAGAAAACAGGGGAAGAGTCAGCAGCGGCAATGATGGGTGCAGGTTCTCCTGTGATTTCTCTTTCCCACTGAGCCCAATGCTTTTCTTCCAGGTGACGCCGCATGGCCGAGATGGTCAAGTTGCTCTTCTCCGAGCCTTTACTTAGTTTGGAGTAACATAGCGTGCACACTGCGCTCAGCTTGTCATCCAAGCAAACATTAAAAAACCTCACACCAAAGAACTGTGTGAACTCAAGGGGGGAGCTTGGTGTGACTGGCTGCTTCAGGGAAAAGCTTCGGACCTGGTGACTCTGGCCTGCCTTTGCTGACTTGTCTGTCCTCCAACTCTGCACATCCCTCTGCCTTTTTGCGCCTTTTTTGGTGCGGCGCGGTCCTCCATACCTCCACTACTTTCCGCACTGGACATCACCCCTTGCCAGGTCGGGTTGTTCACTTCATCGTCCAGACAATGGGTCTCCAAACTGCGGCCCTCCAGTTGTTTGCGAAACCACGACTCCCATCATGCCTGGACAGCTAAAGCTTTGGATTTGGCTGTCCAGGCATGATGGGAATTGTAGTTTAGCAACAGCTGGAGGGCTGCAGTTTGGAGACCCCTGGTCCAGACCCTCCTCTTCTATCTCCTCACTCTGCTGCTCCTCCTGCAAACTGGGCATGTCAACTGTTTGGCTTAACGGAAATTGGGTCTCCTCATCGTCAGTCATCACAACTTCAGGTTGCCGGTCCACAACACTAAAATAAACCGAATATGGCGAATGCTCCAGATTTTGTGCATCGCTACAGATAAAATCCTCAGGTAGCTCCTGGGATTCATAAAGTATTTTAACACTGTCCAATTGGGGAAAAGCACCCGAAAAGAGCTCCTCGGAGTAGGTAAGTGTGGGATGACTATGATGGACTAATTGTGCAGGTTTGGAGACATGAGTGTCAGAGTCTTGGCTAGCCTCGAGACTGGAGTGAGTGGATAAATGACTGGAAGCACTCCCCACCATCCATCGTAACACTTGGTCATGCTGATCGGGCCTCAACACTTGTAAACCCCGCCCCCTGCACAACTGTCCTACAAAGCCAGGGATGGTTGATGCATGCGATACTGGACGTCCCTCTGAAGCACGCGCTGTATCCCCAATCAATTGACCGCGGCTTGAAACCCCAGCAGCATTTCCGCGTCCCCGTCCTCTTCGCTTTGCCCTACGCATTGTAGTAGCCGTTTAACTTTTTCAATACAATTTAGCTGTACCAGAGAGTTTTTAATTTACCCCACACACACAGTATACAGCCGTATACCGGATATAGAATTGTTTTTACAACAATACCAATAAAGGGCTGGTCAACGCCTTCACTAGATGCAGACTGCGCAAATCAGTAATAGCAAGATAAGAGGTATTATCCCACACACGCAGTATACAGCCATATACCGGATATAGAATTGTTTTTACAACAATAGAAATAAAGGGCTGTTCAACGCCTTCACTGGACGCAGACTGCGCAAATCAGTAATAGTAATATCTTATGTCAGGAATGTGTAGTACCTGGTGTGAACTGGGCCTGGTGTTTGTTTTTGTGTGCCACACCCGACTGCTTCTCAGCTTCTGGCAATGCAGGAGTTAAGCTGAGAAGCTGCTGAACTTAATAATGCACCTGTGTGGTCTGTGTAATTGACGGGTTCCTCTGCCTGTCTGCTACCTGGAAGATGATAGCGCTGGTTACAATGGGGATTTGGACCGGGCTCTTGGTCAGCATAAAACAAAGCTGAGGCAGAGTTCCAGCGCTGGCTATTAGGTTAACTTCCTGGCCCCAGCTTCCCCTGTCTACTCCTGCGATCCCCGCTCCTAATCCCTCTGTTTTGCTCAACTTGTTACCTGACCTCCTGCCTGACTATCTGACTATCCATTTGCTTCCTGATTTTGTACTGCGCTGCCAGTTTGACTATTCTTTTGTGTTTGTTTGTCCGTTTTGTTCCGTGTGCACATATTTAGCTCAGGGAACGTCAACGTGGTTGTCCACGGCCGCCTAGGGCCTACTGAGGCAAGTAGGCAGGGACAGTGGGTGGGTTCAGACCTAGGGCCCACTGTCTTGTCCTGTCTGGACCTTCCTGCCCTGACAGAATAGCCAGCCCAAAACTGTTGTTTGCTTCATGGACAACAGGACTGCCATGACTAATATCGTGGACCAAATGCAGCGGCTCAATACCATGGTTCAGGAGCTAGCTGTAAGGGTCCAGGATCAGGAGACGGCCCCCCGACAACTTACTGTGACCTCACCAGCACCTCCTGAGACGCCTGTCCAGCTCCCAGATAAGTTCATAGGGGACAGTAGAAAATTTTGTGCATTGAGGGATGTAAGTTATTTTTCAAGTTACGTCCCCGCTCCTCGGGTGATGAGATCCAGAAGGTATGCAAAGTTATGTCCCTTCTCCAAGGGCCACCACAGGAGTGGGCCTTCTAAATTCTGCCTAACTCTCCTGAACTGCTGACCGTAGACCAATTTTTTTGGGCATTAGGGCTGCTTTATGATGACCCTGACAGTGCAGCCAATGCGGAGCGTCAGTTGACAGGATTGAGACAGGGCAGACGTCCAGTGGAGGAGTACTGTTCAGAGTTTAGGCAGTGGAGTGGCCTCTCCACTTGGAATGATGCTGCCCTCCACTTTCAGTTCCGTGAAGGTGGCTTACCCTAACCCTGACTCGCTTGAGGAGAGTATGACTTTAGCCATCTGAGTCGAACGACGTTTGAGGGACAGGCAGCGGGAGAGAGGCACCCCAGACCATCCCAGAACCTCACTGTCTCCAGCCTCCTACCCTAAACCTTCCCCTCCTGTTTTAAACACTCCAGAGGAGCCTATGCAGGTAGACTCCACCGATGCTAAGGTCAGACGAGCACACCGCCTGCAGAACAACCTATGCCCAGGGGCGGACCTACCGCCGTAGCAGCCGTAGCGGCCGCTACGGGGCCCCTGGCACCAGGGGGCCTGTGGCCTGGGCCCCCCAGAGCTGACTGTCTGAAGCACCCGGGGGCCGAGCGGGCCTCCCGGATGTTAAGTGTCGTGATTGACAGCGCGAGAAACCATAGGCTTCCCGCACTGTCAATCACTCTTGTGACCGCAAGCAGCGTTTTGCTTGCGATCACAAGAGTTTCCGCCCGATGAGCAGCTCCCTGCCGAAGTCCCGGGCAGCGCCATCATTGAGCGCGGCGGCGGCTGGGACTTCCGGTTTGCATTCCCTGTACAGGAAGTCCCAGCCACCGGGGCGCAGCCTGAGCTCAGTGATGGCGCTGCCTGGGACTTCAGCAGGGAGCGGCTTATTGGTCGGAGGAAGAGAGAAGAGGAGACCGGCGACCGACGGGGGAGCGTGTGGTTAGGTGAGTTGTATTTTGTTTATTTTTATCAGAGGGGAACACTGGGGGCTATATGGGGGCTGAGGATGCACAATACTGGGGGCTATATGGGGGCTGGGGATGCACAATACTGGGGGCTATGTGGGGGCTGAGGATGCACAACACTGGGGGCTATGTGGGAGCTGAAGATGCACAATACTGGGGGCTATGTGGGGGCTGAGGATGCACAACACTGGGGGCTATGTGGGGAAGGGGATGCACAATACTGGGGGCTATGTGGGGGCTGGGGATGCACAATACTGGGGGCTATGTGGGGGCTGGGGATGCACAATACTGGGGGCTATATGGGGGCTGGGGATGGACAATACTGGGGGCTATGTGGGGGCTGGGGATGCACAATACTGGGGGCTATGTGGGGGCTGGGGATGCACAATACTGGGGGCTATGGGGGGGCTGGGGATGCACAATACTGGGGGCTATGTGGGGGCTGGGGATGCACAATACTGGGGGCTATGTGGGGGCTGGGGATGCACAATACTGGGGGCTATGTGGGGGCTGGGGATGCACAATACTGGGGGCTATATGGGGGATGGGGATGCACAATACTGGGGGCTATGTGGGGGGATGCACAATACTAGGGGCTATATGGGGGATGGGGATGCACAATACTGGGGGCTATGTGGGGGCTGGGGATGCATAATACTGGGGGCTATGTGGGATGGGGATGGACAACACTGGAAGCTATACGGGGGGGGGGGGGCTGGACATCATAAGGGGGCTTTATGGGGGCTGGACAACATAAGGGGGCTATATGGGGGAGTGGACAACATACAGGGTCATCTCTAAGAGGACTACACAGAAGTAATCTCGGCTCTCCAGCTGTTGCAAAACTACAGCTTTAGCTGTCCAGGCATGATGGGAGTTGTAGTTTTGCAACAGCTCGAGAGTCGAGGTTCCCTACCCCTGATATAGGTGATGCACATGGGGCCATCTATACGGAGCACTGAACAAGGGGCAATCTATAAGCTGTCTACACAGAGGGGGGCATATACTATAAGGGATATATATATATGTTCCTATACAAGGAGTCAGGGCTACTCACTGAAAGAGGGTACAAAGGGGCCATTACAGATGTGCAGTTTGTATACAGATGAGGATGGTGTCAGTGTGAGGAGCCTAATATGTCTGTCTGGCAGATTCTGTGGATTCATGGCTCCGAGAAGTTCTCATAACGGCCCAGGACAGATGGAGAAGATGATGAAAAGGGAAGAACTCCGATCAGAGAAGACGTCCCCTGTGAGTCACCTGATGTAACTACACTGTAATTTATATGGAGTACAGAACCTGTGTAGATCTGGGTGTGTTGATGGCGTAGTGGTCGGTCAGGGGTGGGGGTGGATTTGGGGTAGGGGGGGCCCCAATCAAAGGTTTGCTATGGGGCCCAGCCATTTCTAGTTACGCCCCTGCCTATGCCTATATTGTGGGAAAGCGGGACATTGTATTCGGTAATGTCCAGGCTAGGACCACCGCCGGAAAAACTTCAGCGCCTGAAGGACTTTTGAGGGGATCACTCACGTGCACAGGTAACCTTCACCCAAAAGAACAAATTGTTGTTGCTAATTTCTCTTGTGTTGGGGGGGGGGGATTTTTCAGGGTATGCCCAGATTCACTCTGGGTCCTTAGCTAATTTTGTTAATTCCAAGGTTTGTCCCTTGCTGCTCAAGTGTCCAGTTAATGTCACTGGAGCAGACTCTACCCCCTTTGCCCAAGGGGATGTACGGTACATAACTCCCTGCCTGGAAGTTAAGGTGGGGTCCGTCCATGTTGAAAAGATGGATTTTCTTGTGATGCATAACTTGTCATCTGATGTCATTCTGGGGTTACCCTGGTTGGAGGCACATAATCCTGTCTTTGATTGGTCCAGCAGGGAATTTGTGCAATGGGGGGCTGAATGTGTCTCTCACTTTATCGCTGTGTCTCTTGTGGAATGCTCCCCTGGGGAGGGGGAGATTCCAGAATTTCTGTCGGATTATTCAGATGTTTTTGATGAAAAAGCTGTGGACGGGTTGCCGCCCCATAGATCTTATGACTGTTCTATTGAGTTAACTCCCGGTGCTAAATACCCCAGGGGTCGAATATTTAACCTGTCCTGCCCTGAGAGGGAGGCCATGCGAGAGTATGTAAAGGATAGTCTGCGTAAAGGACATATTCGTCCCTCCTCCTCTCCGTTATGGGCAGGGTTCTTTTTGGTAGGCAAAAAAGATGGTGGGCTTCGGCCTTGTATTGACTACCGGGAGTTGAACAAGATTACAGTTAAAGGGGTACTCCAGCGGGGGGGGGCTATTTTGTGATCTGGCCGGAGAGGAGGTGGCTGAGAAAAAAGACCTCACCTCCCCGGATCCAGCGGCGGGTCCCGTATCCAGCGGCGGGTCCCGTATCGCGCTTCCTGGTGTCTGACGTGGGCTGTCAAGACGTCTCAAGCCCGCTCAGCCAGTCAGTGACAGAGGCGGGATCTGAGCGGACTTGAAACGGATCCCGCCTCTGTCACTGACAGGCTGAGCGGACTTGAGACGTTTCGAACCGGGTTAGACACCAGGAAGCGTCCGGGAACCGGAGCGCCGCGATACGGGACCCGCCGCTGGATCTTGGGAGGTGAGTGGACGTCTTTTCTCTCAGCCACCTCCTTACTGGCCAGGTCACAAAATAGCCCCCCCGCTGGAGTACCCCTTTAAAAATCAGCACCCCCCCCCCCCCGATCCCGGATTTGTTTAACCAAATAGTAGGTGCTAAATGGTTTTCTAAGGTGGACCTATGTGGGGCATATAATTTAATCATAATCCAGGAGGGGGATGAGTGGAAGACCGCCTTTAATACCCCAGAATATCTTGTTATGCCCTTTGGGTTATGTAATGCTCCGGCGGTCTTCCAACACTTTGCGAATGATATATTTCATGAGCATTTGGGTCGGTTTCTTGTTGTGTATTTGGACAATATTTGGACAATAATCTGTGTGCCAAGCTATCTAAATGCCAGTTCCGTATCCAGGAAGTCTTGTTTCTGGGTTACTATATTACCCCAACCCCCTTAAGGTTACGCCAATTACTATCGAAAGTTTATCAAAGACTTCTCACTGGTAGCTAAACCCCTTACGGATTTGACAAGAAAAGGGGCAAACTTAGTCAACTGGTCCCCAGAAGCTGTCACGGCTATCGATACACTTCGGCGATGTTTCTCAGATGCTCCATTGCTGGCTCAGCCTGATTTTGAGCGTCCTTTCGTAGTGGAGGTGGACGCACCCAAGGTGGTGGTAGGAGTGTTATTATCCCAGGGGTCTAACACTTTTACTTATCTTCGTCCTGTTGCTTACTTTTCCAGGAAGTTCTCCCAAGCCGAATGTAATTATGATATTGGCAATAGAGAATTACTGGCTATTAAGATGGCGTTTGATGAGTGGAGGCACTTCCTGGAGAGGGCCAAACATAAGGTGGTTGTGCTTACTGACCATAAAAACCTGGTGTACTTAGACAGTGCTAAACATTTCACCCCACGTCAGGCTAGGTGGGCCTTGTTTTTCTCTAGGTTTAACTTCGAGATCACATATCGGCCTGGTTCCAAAAATGTCAAGGCGGACGCCCTGTCTCATTGTTTCGACATCGAAAATTCTCTCAGGAACCAGCCCGATATGATTTTAAACTCCGTTGTTGTGGTGTCAGTCTGTCAGTCCTACAACAGGACCTGGTGACTCAGATCATGGAGTCTCAGTCCCTGGCACCCCAGAATACTCCGGACTCTCTGTTGTTTGTACCTCCGAATCTTCGTCTCTGGGTCTTGGAGGAGATTCACAGCTCTGTGTTGACTTGGCACCCAGGGGTGGTAGGAACCAGGTTCTTGCTCTCAAGCCACTATTGGTGGCCTTCCTGGGCTCGAGATGTGAAAGCTTTTGTTGATGCGTGTGAGACCTGTGCTAGGTCCAAGGTCCCTCGAAGGCCACCTGAAGGGTTATTACGTCCTCTACCGGTGCCTACGAGACCATGGACACATATCTCGATGGACTTCATTGCTGACCTGCGCCTGTCCAGGGGAAAAGCTGCCATTTAGGTAGTTATGGATAGTTTTTCTAAGATGTGCCATCTTATCCCTCTGTCTAAAATACCAAATGCTCGTTATTTGGCGACGCTGTTTATTAATTATATTTTGCGCTTGCATGGCATTCCTGAAAATGTTGTCTCCGATAGGGGTGTTCAGTTTGTAGCGAAATTTAGAAGAGAATTCTGTGAAAAGTTGGGTATCTCTTTGTCCTCGTCTGCCTTACATCCACAGACGAATGGGCAAACCGAGAGGGTTACTCAATCTCTAGAGCAATTTCTGAGGTGTTTCGTGGCTGATGCCCAGGACAAATGGAGGGACTTTATATCTCTAGCCGAATTCGCCTTAAATAATCATGAACAGCGCTCACTTGGGATGTCACCATTCTTTTGTAATTTTGGTTTTAACCCTAGGTATTCCTCTTCTCACGCCTCTGAATCAGTCAACCCTTCAGCTGAAGCCATATTCTCCAAACTGTGCACAGTTTGGGCCCAAGCTCATCAGAGCTTGGTTAAAGCCCAAGAACAACACCAAAAACATGCTAATAAAAGACGCATATCTGGCCATCAATACGTAGTAGGGGAAAAGGTCTGGTTATCTACTAGGAATCTAAGGTTAAGGGTGCAGTCCGGTAAACTGGCACCTTAATACATTGGACCATATACTGTTGTAGAGGTTATTAATCCTGTTACTTTTAGGTTGAAACTGCCTACGTCTCTTCGTATTCATTGTGTATTTCATAAGTCACCGGTGTCCCCGTCACCTCCACCGACTCCACTTATCATCCAGGCTGAGTTGGAGTACAAGGTAGAGAAAATTCTAAACTCTCGTTGGGTACAGGGCTCTTTACAGTATCTGGTCCACTGGAAGGGCTTGGACCAGAGGAGCGTACGTGGGTTGCTGCTAAGGGCATGCATGCCCCACGTCTAGTTCGACAATTTCACGCACGTAATCCGTCTAAGCCAGGTCCATTCAAAAGGGTCCTGAGGCCCCTCATAAGAGGGGGGGGGGGGGGGTACTGTGAGGAATGTGTAGTACCTGGTGTGAACTGGGCCTGGTGTTTGTTTTTGTGTGCCACACCTAACTGCTTCTTAGCTTCTGGCAATGCAGAAGTTAAGCTGAGAAGCTGCTGAACTTGATAATGCACCTGTGTGGTCTGTGTGATTGACGGGTTCCTCTGCCTGTCTGCTACCTGAAAGATCATAGCCGGACAGTGCTCTTGGTCAGCATAAAACAAAGCTGTGGCAGAGTTCCAGCGCTGGCTATTAGGTTAACTTCCTGGTCCCAGCTTCCCCTGTCTACTCCTGCAATCCCTGCTCGACTTGTTACCTGACCTCCTGCCTGACAGATAAGAGGTATTATCCAACACACGCAGTATACAGCCGTATACCGGATATAGAATTGTTTTTATAACAATAGAAATAAAGGGCTGGTCAACTCCTTCACTGGACGCAGACTGCACAAATCAGTAATAGCTAGATAAGAAGTATTATACCACACACACAGTATACAGCCGTATACCGGATATACTGTACAATTGTTTTTACAACAATAGAAATAAAGGGCTGGTTAACGCCTTCAATGGAGGCAGACTGGGCAAATCAGTAGTAGCAAGATAACAGCTATTATCCCACACACACAGTATACAGCTGTATACTCTTTCAGTGAGTATACACACTGTGTTTACATACTGCGTGTCTCACAACAGCTTATACAGTGTATACACACTACCTGTCTCACAACAGCTTATACAGTGTATACACACTGCCTGTCTCACAACAGCTTATACAGTGTATACACACTGCCTTTATCACAACAGCTTATAAAGTATATACACACTTCCTGTCTCACAACAGCTTGTAAATCTCTGTTTTGCTATAGTTTTAGCCCTAACAAGGGCTTTTGAGGGTCCCTTCCTACCTAACTTCACCTAAAAGCTCTCTCTCCCTGGTATGCAGTCAGTCCCTCTCTAGCTCCAAACAGCAAGTGACACGAATCTCAAATGACTATTCTTCTATTCAGGAAGTCACATGGTTTAGCCAGTCAATCACAGTTAGAGTTTTTTTTAGAAGTCCTGCCTATTCACAGTTAGAGGTTTTTAGAAGTCCTGCCTATTCCTAGTGTCTGTCCCTCCCCCCTGCATGTTTATTGGCTGGAAAAAAGCCCCAGGGGATGTGGGAGGGTGAATCGAATTTTTACTGCGTTAACTGAACAGCGTCCGGAAATAACAGCAGTTCATACAATGTGATGTGCAGAGGCGGCCGTACATTACATTTAATTTTAGGCTTATTGATTTGCGGGCACACCTGACGGCGCCCACAAATAGTTAAAAAAAGAACGTTCCTGCGGCCGATACAGAGGTATCGACTGCAGGAACAGTCTGAGTGCAGCCCGGCAGTCGGCTGTTTAACAGTGTCTGTAGCTATGCAACGAACGCTGTTAAACACTGTGTAAACTTGACCATAGGCAGGGAATGCAGTAGTTGGTTATAGGGGGAAGGGAACACCTGATAATTAAAGTATGGTATTTTTCTTTAACTATATTTATTTCAAAATGTATCTTTGAGCACACATTTTATTTCCCACATTTCCAATTTCCCATATTTCCCTGTTTATGGTCAGGATGATCAATCTCTTTTTGTTGTGTGTGTGTATATATATATATATATATATATATATATATATATATATATATACAGTGGTACCTTGGTTTAAGAGTAACTTGGTTTAAGAGCGTTTTGGTTTAAGAGCTCACAGTTTTTCAAAATTGTGACTTGGTTTAAGAGCATTGCTTTAGTTTAAGAGCTCCCTGTACTGGGTGGGAGCGGGAGTGGAGGAGGGGCATGGTCTGCATAGCGGGGTCTACAGCACTGTACTCTGACCCAGGAAGTCTTACTCACCTTCCAAATCATAGCAGATCCACTTCAGGCTGGGGCTTGCATCAGGGGACAGGACTGTGGAGGTAATCTCTGCATAGCTGTAACCTTTCTCTCCCCGGACAGAGAGTGCTGCATGTATGTGCCCACATCTGTCCTGCTCATTCCTTCATGCCCCCTGCAGTCTCTGTCCGCCCTTGTGTTTCCCATCCTCTCCATTACTGTACAGTAACTTATAATATCACATATTCTGCTGTTTCTGAATGTTTGTTTCATTAGTTTTACATGTTATTCTGAATAATAAATCATTATTTTTGGGATGGGGAACCAATTGTCTGCATTTCTATGATTTCCTATGGGAAAATGTGCTTTGGTTTGACAGTGGATTTGGATTACAAGCGCCACCCCGGAACGAATTATGCTCGTAACCCAAGGCACCACTGTATATATATAAATATATTATATATATATATATATATATATATATATATATATATATATATATTGTAGACCTGTCACTGGAGAAGTGTTTGAGCGCCTAGGTTGCTTCGCAGTGTGAGATGGTAAGTACAGGATGGATCTGTTGCTCAGCAGTGTTATGCTGCTGAGTTATTATTTATTGTTGCCGGGCCTGGATTTACATGGAATGGCAGGTAGGTTTGGTAATGGGACCTGTCATTCCCTCCCCCCGATCCAGTTTGGGTTTTGTGATCAGGTATGCTCTGACCCTAATGAGCCTGAGAAGGTAAAAGCTCTGCAGAGCCTGCAGGTGGTTGCTCTCAGCCAGGAGTGATAAGCCTGTGTGTTTGAAGGAAGCTGCTGGAGCTAAAATACACCCTGCGATACCCAGGTGGAAGACGTCGTGTTATAAAGTGTCAGATAGGTGAGAAAGTAATGTGAGTAAGTAATGTGATATTGGGGCGTGATTTTCCATTCTCCTGGGCTCTATGGGGAAAAAGAAAATCCCCTGAAAGGAGTGAGGATACCCCTAAGTCTATTGCATTACCCACTGTAAATGATAAAAATGTACAGAATGAAAATGATGCTTTTCCTTTGCAGGTCCTGGCTGGTGAGGAAGAGGCTCCTCCCACTGACCAGAATGTTCCAGACTTAGAGGTGTCCAGGGATAATTTTGGTACTGCACAGTTGCAGGACCCCACTCTCAGAAATGCGAGAGAGCAGGTTGCTGTTATGAATGGGGTACCTCAGGAACCAGATGCTGAGAAAAGATTTCCACATTTTTCTGTGACTAACGATCTCTGCTATAGAGTCACTAAGATTAATGACGAGGTTGTGGAACAGCTTCTGTTTCCTAAGCCGTACCGGCGTCAGGTACTGGACATGGCCCATAATCAGTGGCGGAACTACTGCTAGCTGCTGCTACGGGGCCCGGCTCATCAAGGGGCCCGGCAGTGGGGACTGCGGGGACTGCCTGTGTGATGTCCCCTGGTTAGCTCTGCAGGACGTTTGTCCTGACACTAGCTAACCAGGGGAGAATGATGTTTGTAGAACTGCAGGGCAAACACTCACCAGCAGGGGGCAGCATCAAAAAGTACGTGGGGAGAGAGGGAGACAGGCCTGTCAGCTGCTGCACGGAGCATCCTGTGAGGTAGGATAACCTCTGACCCCTAGCCCTCTCCCGCCGGACCTCGGAGAGATAGTGACAGCTCCCTCCTCCTCCTCATGTAAGTGTACACTGTCTCTGATAAGAGGTGTGTGTGTGTGTGCGTGTGTTTTATTTCTACAGGAGCGGTGACGTTATAGGACTACAACTCCCAATGTGGTCTGTCTGCTGTCTGTGCCCCCCTCCCCCCAAAGACACAGACAGACCACACTGGGAGTTGTAGTCCAACACTGTCTATATAGAAAGCAGCCCTGTGACTGCAGCTCTTGTAGGACTAAAAAAACTCATTATGCATAGTAGTGCCAGGCTGAATATATAATATATATATATATATATATATATATATATATTACAAGGCTGCATCATGTATATGTGTGTATATATATATATATATATATATATATATATACATACAGTAGCAGGCTGGAGAAATATATATATATAAAATATATGTGTATGCAGTGCAGTAGCAAGCTGGTAGGCAGGCAGTTACAGACTGGAGGTGTCTGGTATGGCAGCGCTATATAGTCACAGTGTGGCAGTATTGGTCAGGTCTGGTATGGCAGTGTTATCCAGTCACAGTGTGGCGGTATTGTTCAGGTCTGGTGTGGCGGTGTTATCCAGTCACAGTGTGGCGGTATTGATTAGGTCTGGTATGGTGGTATTGGTCAGGTCTGGTGTGGTGGTGTTACGCAATCACTGTATGGTGGTATTGGTCAGGTCTGGTGTGGTGGTGTTATCCAGTCACAGTGTGGGGGGCCCCATTGGAAAGTTTGCTATGGGGCCCAGCCATTTCTAGTTACGCCCCTGCCCATAATCATGTTCTTGGGGGCCACTTGGGGACTGACAAAACGCAGGAGAGAGTCCTTCAGAGGTTTTATTGGCCTGCGATTTAAGATGACATTAAAAAATACTACGAGTCGTGCCCCACATGTCAGCTTAGCGCCCCAGTGTCACATTTTTGCAGTCCTTTAGTTTCGCTCCCTATCATAGAGGTACCTTTTGACCACATTGCAATGGATTTAGTGGGTCCCATTGAAAAGTCGGCAAGGGGACTTCAGTACATTTTGGTTGTCTTAGATTATGCAACCCGCTATCCTGAGGCTGTGCCCTTTAGTAACACTGCATCTAAAACAATTGCATGTGAGTTGTTTTATATGTTTTCCAGGGTGGACATCCCCAAAGAAATCTTGACTGACCAATGTACACCGTTTATGTCAAAGGTGATGAAGGATCTATGCAAACTGTTTAAAATCTCAGACATACTTACCTCTGTATATCATCCCCAGACAGACGGATTAGTGGAGAGGTTTAATAAAACCCTGGAACATATGTTAAAGAAAGTTGTGGAAAAAGATGGTCGTGATTGGGATCACTTACTACCTTACCTAATGTTTGCTATTAGGGAAGTGCCCCAAGCGTCCACAGGGTTCTCTCCCTTTGAGTTGGACTATGGTCGTCCCCCTAGGGGTTTGTTGGATATTGCAAAAGAGACATGGGAAAGCGAGTCCACCCCATACAAGAGTGTTATTGAGCATGTAGCACAAATGCAGGACTGTATAGCCACTGTAATGCCCCTAGTATAGGAACACCTCCAGAGGGTGCAAGAGGGCCAAAGTAGAATTTACAATCAATCTGCAAGAATCAGGACATTCAGCCCAAGTGACAGGGTCCTCATACTAGTTCCCACTGTAAAAAGTAAATTCTTGGCAAAGTGGCAAGGTTCCTATGAAATTGTAGAAAAGCTCAGTGAGGTAAACTACAAGGTGCACCAACCCGGTAGAAGGAAGCCTCTCCAAGTTTATCACATAAATTTGATCAAAACCTGGAAAGACAGGGAATCCTTGGTGGCGACAAACACTGTTAATTATTTCCACAAAATAGAAGAAAGTAGCGGCCACTCACCAACAGGATCTAAGACACTTTATTAAAAACGGCAGATCACAGACATAAATAGTGCTTTCCAATAGAAGAGCTACGATCGTTTCACGCGACTATGCTTCAATGGGCTCATACTCGTCTCAATGGGCTCATTACGTCTCTAGGCGCAGCTTATATACGTCAGCATGTGTGAAACGATCGTAGCTCTTCTATTGGAAAGCATTATTTATGTCTGTGATCTGCTGTTTGGAATAAAGTGCCTTAGATCCTGTTGGTGAGTGGCCGCTACTTTCTTCTATTTTATGGATTGCATATCTACTAATTCAGCTAAGCACCACCTGGGACTGGATGAGCTGTCTGCTCTGAGTGCTCGATTCACACTGTGTGCAGTAGAGGACTGGAGTGCCCGTCTTTCCACTACTGGTTTGGTGACTGTTAATAATTTGTTACAACCAACCCCTCCGGTCAAGGCTAAGAAGTTTTTGCAGAAAAACAAAGACAAGTTTTCTCACCTTCCAGGGCATACACATACACATCTTATTCATCATCACATTGAAACTGAGCCTAGAAGCAGAGTAAATATCAAGCCCTAGGATTCCAGAAGCACGTAGGGAGGCAATATCGGCCGAGGTAAAACATATGTGCAGTGTCCCAAAATAGGCCCTCTTGTCTGCTGTTTTATCCTCACACTTTTATTATAACCAGTTCTGTTCTGAAAAGCTATGGTTCACTGCAAACTGCGTTTATTGTGTCACCCTTCTCAGTATTCAGATCTGCTATTCCATTCATCTCTTGTATGTATATTCAGGTATCAGTGCCTAAGGGTATTATGTCACCCCCCAGTGTTCAAGTATGGTACTTCTCATGTATATTTCTCTGTATATGCCTAATGGTGTGATGATGCAATGGCTGGATGTCACGTGACTGCCCCTGCTTCCATGGTAACTCCAATGGTCATCTAGCTTTGGTTGAGGATACCATGTAACTTCCTGTTCTACCACAGTCTTGTCCTCCACCATCAGGGGAACAAGTCCTGTGTGACCTCTCTCCTCTGTCAAGAGAGAGGCCTGCGTGTGCTCTGCTGCTCCAGTCCACTGTCTGTGTTCCTGTCTCAAGTCTCAAGATTCTCATCTGGGTGCCGTTCTTCAGTCATTCCTCTCATCATCTCCTCTAATCATCAACAACAAGTATTTCATTCAAGTCTCATTCCACCCAGCATCTCAACTTCAGTTTCACTACTACTCCCATCATTCAGCATGCTCCTCTCACAGCCTATTGCAGCATCACCCATTACTCTGCTTTATTCTAGTTTGCCTTATTCCCGGTTGCATCCGGAGAGACTGTTGCTACTAGTTACCACTGTTACAATGAATATACAACTACCGTTGTTTCTGAACCTTGGCATTGGTGTGATAATTGGTGCCCTGACTAAGGACAACGAGGAATCGCATGCCCAGTATTCCCGCATGGTCAGAAGCCCGGTTTCCAGCTGTATCACCCTCGTGCCTTCACCGTGACAACGCTATACCTTACAGCTGCCCTGGTTCCTGCCAGTTAGCACCATCTACACTGCGGAATGGCCCCTAGGGGCCTGGGGCATCGCATATGCTTGACCGAGGAGTGGTCCAGCCCGATTGTGCTAATCCCAAAGCCCAATAGAACATGGAGGTTCTGTAATGATTTCAGAAAGTTAAATGAGATCTCCAAGTTCGATGCTTATCCCATGCCCAGGGTAAATGAGTTGATTGAAAGGATGGGTAATGCCAGGTACATAACCACCCTCGATCTCACAAAGGGCTACTGGCAGATTCCACTTAGTAGTGAGGCTAAAGAGAAAACTGCATTCTCCACCCCTGATGGGCTCTTCCAATATGTAGTGATGCCATTACATCGAGCCCTTGTGTCTTTTCAGAGGTTGATGGACTTGATTCTGCGACCACATTGTGATTACTCCGCTGCCTACCTCGATGATGTGGTCATTTTTAGCCCTGATTGGGAAAGTCACCTCTAAAAGGCTCAGGCTGTGTTAGATGCCATAAGTGATGAAGGGTTGACCATAAATGCAGAGAAGTGTGCATTAGCCTTAGAATAGGCCAAATACCTGGGCTACATTATTGGGAGAGGGTTAATTAAACCACAGCTAAATAAAATTGAGGCAATACAGAATTGGCCTAGGCCCCTGACAAAGAAACAGGTCAGAGCTTTCCTGGGGATTAAGGGCTATTAGTCAGCAATGGTGACATTGACCCCAGAGGCTGAGAAGGCTTTCCAAAGCCTTAAGTCTGCCTTGTGCCAAGAACCTGTGCTAGTTATTCCTGACTTTAGGCGAGAATTTCTGGTCCAGACAGATGCCTCTAATACAGGGTTAGGTGCAGTTCTTTCACAGGTGGCAAATGGCGAGGAGCACCCGGTGATGTACTTGAGTAGGAAGCTATCCCCGGCAGAGAAAAACTATACCATTGTGGAGCGAGAATGTCTGGCAGTGAAGTGGGCCCTAGAGTCCCTGAGATATTACTTTGCTAGGCAGGAAATTAAAGTTAGTGACAGACCATGCCCCCCTAACATGGATGAAGCTAAACAAGGAGAAAAATGCAAGGGTGACTAGATGGTTTCTGTCCCTACAAAACTTTATTTTCATTGTGGAACACAGGCCAGGGAAATTACAGGCAAATGCTGACGTCTTATCAAGGGTACACTGTCTGTGGGCACAAAATGCTCAGCCCTCCGGTCTGAAAAAGAGGGGGGGATATGTAGACATGTCACTAGAGAAGTGTGCGAGGGGGTGTATATCTCACCTAGGTTGCTACGCAGTGTGAGATGGTAAGTCCAGGATGGATCTATTGCTCAGCAGTGTTATGCTGCTGAGTTATTATTTATTGTTGCCGGGCCTGGATTTACATGGAATAGCAGGTAGCAGTGGCGTAGTTACCATAGAGGCAGGGAAGGCGGTTGCTATGGGGCCCGTGGAGGGAGGGGGCCCAGGGAAGATAACAGCCTTCTGTGTCCTTTTGCTTAACCCCTTATGTACTGCAGTGTGTAAGGGTCCTATTCCACGGGCCGAGGAGGGCCTGATCAACGATGTAAACGAGCGGCGATCTGCTAGATCGCTGCTTGTTTACTGGGCCTATTCCACGGCCCGATGATCGTTGAGCGAGGGCTGCAAGGACATCGTTTACTGATGTCCTTGCAGCCCTTGCAGCAATACATTACCTGGCTGCAGGTCTTGTCCTCCGCTCCGTCTCCTCTGCGGGTCCCCCGCGCTCTATCTTCTGAATGGCCGGTCAGCTGACAGGCCACACTCAGCCAATCACAGGCCGCGGCGGTCCCGGCCTGTGATTGGCTGAGCGCTCCGTCAGCTGACCGGCCATTCAGAAGAAAAAGCGCGCGGGACCTGGGGATGAAGACAGTGCGGAGAAGAAGCCCTGCAGCCAGGTAATGTATAATGCTGCTGCTTCTTCTCAAATCGTCGGTCGTCCACCGCGTACCGCTATTCAACCATAGCGATGCGCGGTGGGGGAACGATGATTTTAGGTCTGGCCCTAAATGAACGATCAGCCGATGACACGATCATCGGCTGATTGTTCTCTCTATTTCACCGAACGATAATAGCCCGAATCGTGCCAAATGGGGCCGATCCGGCCGATTATCGTTACTGTGGAATAGAGCCCTTAGTGACCCAGTGTTCTCTTACATGCTGCAACACAAAAAAGGGTTAATATAAGCTCAAGACAATTAGCTCTCTGATAACCTCTGAGCTCCTGCAGAAGTCAGGGGTTATCAGTGCAGGAGTAGCAGGAGAGAGCTAATTGTCCTCTGCATTAACCCTTTGTTTGTGTTACAGCAATTAAGAGAACACTGGGTCGCTTACACACTGCAGTAACTAAAGGGTTAAAGGGGTTATCCAGCGCTACAAAAACATGGCCACTTTCTTCCAGAGACAGCCCCTCTCTTGTCTCCAGCTTGGGCGGGGTTTTGCTGCTCAGTTCCATTGAACTGAATGGAGCTTAATTGCAAACCGCAGCTGAACTGGAGACAAGAGTCGTGTTGTCTCTGAAAGAAAGTGGCCATGTTTTTGTAGCACTGGATAACCCCTTTAACCTCTTAAGGACCCATGACGTACCGGCACGTCATGGATCACTGTCACTTAAGGACCCATGACGTACCGGTACGCGGGTCCTTTAAGAGGGCGCCGCGGCCGGCCGGGTCCCGATCGGGGGAGATAGCCTGCTATAATACATAGCAGGCCATCTCTCCCTGTCGGCATGGAGGGTTGTTAACCCCCCCCATGCCGACGATCGCCGCTATTGGCTGATAAGCCCATAGCGGCGATCGGAACCTTTCCGGGCCATCGGTGGCCCGATGACCCGGAAAAAAATGGCGGTCGGTGCGGTCCGAGGACGGCACCGACCGCCATTACTGTAAAAAGTAATGGTGGTCACGGTACCACCGTCCCGATCGCCGTGAATGCTGCGGAATGCACAAAGGGTTATCCTTCGCGATTCCGCAGTGTGCACGTACCCTTAGAGTGTATGAAGGAAGGGACACCCAAATCCAGCCCCCAGATGCCCACTCCCCCCCCCCCATCCTCGGAGTTAGTGGGGACATCGTCCGGGAACTGATCTTCCCACTGCTGGATAAAGGTCACCACCTGTACGGGGATAACTTTTATACCAGCACCCCCTCTTCTGGTCCCTCGCTGCCCGAGCTACTGTAGCTTGTGGCACGATCCGTAAATATCAGAAGCAGTAATAGCGCCCTAATATTTAGCAGCCATGGAGCGGACCCAGCGCTTCTGGATATGAAGGACCCCGTATCGCACCAGGACAACATTTTCCAGGTGACGTCCCCCACACTGGAGAACAGGAGACCCCAGAAGAAGTGCAGAGTGTGGCGTAATAGGGGGATCAGAAAGGACACCATTTTCCAGTGTGACACCTGTCCTGATCACCCCGGCCTCTGCATACTGGATCGCTTCAAGGCGCACCACACGTCACTGGGGTTCTACATTATCTAAATTCTGTCCCTTATTCCTATTTCAGGGGTCACGTTGATCCAGGGATTATTCTGATCGCCATTATGGAGTCGGGAAGGAATTTTTCCCCTGTGATGAGGCTACTGTCGTCTGCCTCACGAGGGGTTTTTGCCTTCCTCTGGATCAACACAGGTTGAGTTTGATGGACTCCTGTCATTTTCAACCTTATAAACTAATAATTGGCCTAATACTCCCAAATAAATTAGAATTGTCCCTTTTCCCCAGCTAAATAGGTATGGCCGCCATTCCCATTAGAGGATGCCATGATGCAATTACAAAGCCTCTGTGCGGCCAGGACAGTAGAAACCCCCCACAAGTGACCCCATTCTGGAAACTACACCCCATAAGGAATCTAACAAGTGGGGCAGCGGGTATATGGCCCCCTGGTGACGGCCACATTTGGGACGTGAAAATGAAAAAAATAGTATTTTTTATTTTCACGGCACATGTTCTACACATGTGCCCATCACCAGTGGGGTCCATATCCTCACTGCACCCCTTGTTAGATTCCTTATGGGGTGTACTTTCCAGAATTGGGTCACTTGTGGGGGGTTTCTACTGTTCTGGCAGCACAGGAGCTTTGTAATTGCGACATGGCCTCCATCCCCCATTCCAGCCTCTAAATGGCGCTCTGTCCTTTTGGTGACTTGCCCTGTGCCCATATGGCACATTATGTCCACATATGGGGTATTTTCGTACTCAGGGGAAATTACCCTACACGTTTTGTGTTCATTTTCTTTTTTAACCCCTTGTGGAAATGGAAAAAAATCAAGGCTAGACCAACATTTAGTGTAATTTTTTTTTAATTTTTACTCTAAATCATTGATCTTGTCTTGATTTTTTCATTTTCACAAGGGGTTAAAAGATAAAAAAAAACACAATGTGTAGAGCAATTTCCCCAGAGTACGGAAATACCCCACATGTGGTAATAAAGCGCCATGCAAGTGCAGGGTAAGCCTCCAAAGGGAAGGTGCGCCATTTGGTTTTTGAAGGCTGGATTTGGATGGAATGGATTTCGAGGGGCCATGTTGCATTCAAAAGGTCCCTGTGTTGCCAAGACAGTTAAACCTCCCACAAGTGACCCTATTATGGAAACTACACCCCTCAAGGAATGTAACAAGGGGTGTAGTCAGCATATGGACCCCACTGGTGACGGGCACAAATGTGGAACAATGTGGCGTGAAAATGAAATATAAAATTTTTTACACTATAATGTTGGTCTAGCCTTGAATTTATCATTTTCACAAGGGGTTAAAAGAGAAAAAAAAACACAAAATGTGTAGAGCAATTTCCCCGAGTCCGTAAATACCCCACTTGTGGACATAAAGCGCCATGTGGGTGCAGGGCAAGCCTCCGAAGGGAAGGAGCGCCATTTGGATTTTAGAGGTTGGATTTGGCTAGAATGGATGATGAACGCCATGTCGCATTTACAGAGCCCTTGTGCTGCCAAAACACTGTAAACCCCCCACAAGTGACCCCATTCTGGAAACTACACCCCTCAAGGAATCTAACAAGGGGTGCAAAGAGGATATGGACCCCTGGATGACGGGCACATTTGTGCCATGAAAGTGAAAAAATGAAAATTTTCACTTTCACGTCACATTTTTCCACATTTGTGCCCGTCACCAGTGGGGTCCATATGCTCACTGCACCCCTTGTTAGATTCCTTGAGGGGTGTAGTTTCCAGAATGGGGTCACTTGTGGGGGGTTTCCAGTGTCTTGGCAGCACGAGGGCTCTGTAAATGCGACATGGCCCTTGAAATCCATTCCATCCAAATCCAGCCAATTGGCACTCCTTCCCTTTGGAGGCTCGTCCTGCGCCCGCTTGGCACTTTATGTCCACATGTGGGGTATTTCTGTACTCGGGAGAAACTACGCTACATGTTTTGTGGTTTTTTTTTCCTTTTATCCCTTTGTGAAAATGAAAAATTGAAGGCTAGAACAACATTTTAGTGTAAAAAATACTTTAGTCTTTTTTCAAGCCATATTGTTTGGAAAATCTGTGAAGCACCTGTGGGGTCCAAATGCTCACCGCACCCCTTGTTACATTCCTTGAGGGGTGTAGTTTTCTAAATGGTGTCCCTTTAGGGGTGTTTTTTAGGTTTTGGCACCCCAGAGCCTCTGCCAACCTGAAGTGGTACAGTCAAAAATGACCAAAAATAATGGAGCCATTGAAATTCACTAGGCGCTCCCTTATATCTGAGGCTTGTGGTTGCGTCAAATAGCGCAATAGGGCCACATATGGGGTATTTTTATAAACTGCAGAAACGGGGAAATCAATATTGGGGTGCATTTCTCTGGTAATAAGCTTATAATTATGAAAAATATTGGATTACAATAAAATCTCTGCACAGAAAATTAAAATTTTCAAATTTCTTACACACTTAGCTTTTATTTCTGTGACTCCCCTAAAGAGTTAAAAAACTTTCTGGATGTGCTTTTGCAGAGTTTAGGGGGTGCAGTTTCTGAAATGGGGTGCTTCGTCGGGCTTTCTAACACACAGTCCCCTCAAATACACTTTAAACCTGAACAGTTCCCTAAAAATATCTGATTTTGAAATTTTACTGAAAATTTGGAAATTTGCTGCAAATTTTTTAAGCTTTCTATTGTCTATAAAAAATGAAATATAGTTTAATAAATGCCGCCAACATAAAATAGACATGTTGCTAATGCTATTTAATATATAATTTATGTGGTATAACCATTTTCTGTATAAGCAGAAAAGTTTTAAAGTTGGAAAAATGCATTTTTTCACAATTTTTCACGCTATTTTGGGTTTTTTATAAAGATTCGTTATAAGTATCGACTCCAATTTACAAGAAATGTGAAGTACAATATGTCACGAGAAAACAATCTCAGAATCAGCCGGATAGGTAAAAGCATCCCGAAGTTATTAATGAATAAAGTGACACTGGTCAAATTCATAAAATTTGCTCCGGTCCTTAAGGCCATTTCAGGCCCGGTCCTTAAGGGGTTAAGCAAAAGGTTGTCTGCTCCTGCACCTATGTATATAACCATGAGGCTCCTAATATGCTGTTATGGTTACATACAGTGGATGGACAGAACAATGAGGCTCCTAATATGCTGTTATAGTTAAATACAGTGGATGGACAGAAGAAGCAGACATTGGCTTTCTCCTCTGGCAGTCATTGTTGTGGCTGCACGCAGGATTCTGCCTCTGGCCACAAGAGATTTTTTTTTTTTTTTTTGCCACATCACCGAATATATATAAATGGGAGGGGGGCCCCATACAGTTTTTTGCTATGGGTTCCCATGAATCCTAGCTACGCCCCTTGCAGGTAGGTTTGGTAGTGGGACCTGTCATTCCCTCCCCCCGATCCAGTTTGGATTTTGTGTTCAGGTTAGCTCTGACCCTAATGAGCCTGAGAAGGTAAAAGCTCTGCAGAGTGGGCAGGTGGTTGCTCTCAGCCAGGAGTGATCAGCCTGTGTTTGGAGGAAGCTGCGAACGCAGCCACTGCTGGAGCTAAAATACACCCTGCGATACCCTGGTGAAAGACGCTGTGTTATAGTGTCAGATAGGTGAGAGTGTAGAGTGGACTGTTGTATATGACACTTGATAAAGAGACCAAAACGGTCTCGAAATGAGTTGTCTGTTTAAATAAATGTGTATACTTTTTACTCTATATTTTGGTAATTTTATAGTACTTCATTGGACTTGCGCCGTGTTGACCCATACTTGGAGAGGAGGTGTATTGTCTAGATTTGTGCAGTGTACGACTGATTGTTGTCCTATGGACAAACTCTCCCATTTCAGCTGTAGACCTCTGCAGTTTATCCAGAGTGATCATGGGCCTCTTGGCTGCATCTTTGATCAGTCTTCTCCTTGTTCCACATGAAAGGGACGGCCGGGTCTTGGTAAATTTTCAGTGGTCTGACACTCCTTTCATTTCACTATGATCGCTTGCACAGTGCTCCTTGACATGTTTAAGGCTTAGTAGATCTTTTTGTATCCAAATCCGACTTTATACCTCACAACAGTATCTCGGAACTGCCTGGTATTTTCCATGGTCTTCATAATGCTCTCTGTTCTTTAACCTCTTAAGGACCCATGCCGTACCGGTACGTTATGGATCCCTGTCACTTAAGGACCCATGACGTACCGGTACGCGGGTCCTTTTAAACGATCGCCGCATACGATACACGGTGATCACGGGAGGATGTCTGCTGTTTTCTACAGCAGGCCATATTCCCTTCACACGGAGGGGGAAGTTTGACCCCTCCCGTGACGACGATCGCTGTGATTGGCAGACCAGTTCTGGCCAGCCAATCACGGCTATGCATGTGAATTCCGGGTCATGTGATGCTGGTGACCCGGAATTCAGCGGTGATTGGCGGTGTCCGTGACACTGCCAATCACCATTATGCCTTTGGGGGTGAGTGTCCCTGCTGCGGGGTGCCCGATCGCCCAAATTGGCCGGCCGGCCAATCGCGGGTGAACCGTGCTATAAAATTCATTGATCTATGAATTACTTTGCCCGGTTCAGGGTCCCCGTGCTGCCCCCGTGCCGCCCCCTGCCGCTCCGTGCCTCTGTGAATGCAGGAAGATCCTGCTAGTGTGCTGCTGGCAGTCTCCCTGCATTTCTTCTGCCTCCCCCCCATCACCAGCACCCCCTCCAGCACCCTTCCATCACCAGCACCCTTCCAGCACCAGCACCCTTCCCAGCACCCTTTCATCACCAGCACACCCTCCAGCACCCTTCCATCACCAGCACCCTCCTGCCACCCTGCTCCCCTCCACCCCTCTGTCGTGGCACCCTGCTCCCCTCTGTCGTGCCACCCTCTCCTCTTGCCACCCTCTTCCCTCTGTCCTGCCACACTCTTCCCTCCATCCTGCCGCCCCTCTCCTCTCTTGCCACCCTCTCCTCTGTCCTGCCACCCTCTCCTCTTACTCTTTCCTGCCACCCTCGCCCTCTTCCCTTCCCTGCCACCCTCTCCTCTTACCCTCTCCCCTCCATCCTGCCGCCCCTCTCCTGCCACTCTTTTCCCTCTCCGCTGCCACACTCTCCTCTTACCCGCTCTCCTCTCCTGCCACCCTTTCCTCTTTCCTGCCACCCTCTCCTCTTACCCTCTCCCCTCCATCATGCCGCCCCTCTCCTGCCACCCTCTCCCCTCTGTCCTGCTGCCCCTCTCCTGGATCGGTGGTAATTTAGTGCCCCCCCCCCCCTTTTTTTCTTTACTGGAATTTGGATGTGTGTCCCCCAAGTATAAAAAAAAAAAAAAAAGTCAAAAACACACAAATAAAATGTAAAAACGGTACATAAAACACATACACTAACATTTACACGTGTAAAAGCATAACACTTACACACCCTATCTAAGGATGCCTTCACACACACCGGATCCGCAGCGGATTTCATGCTGTGGATTTGGTGCGAAATCTGCTGCGGATCCAGTGTCAGTGCATCCCTATGAGAATACATACTTGCAGCCGGAATGACATCCCGCTGCGTGTATGTAAGTTAACCCCCCGCCGGCTAGAGCATACATCACCTTCTCCCCGCTCTGGTTTGCTTCAGGGGTTCTCAGAAGGACGTCCCGCTCAGCCAATCAGTAGCTGCTGCGGGGCAGCACACTAATTGGCTGCGAGGGATGAGCAGACGGCGGGAGCCCCGAAGCAAGCCGGAGCGGGAAGGAGGTAAAGTATGCTCCGGCCAGCGGGCGTTACCTTACATACACGCAGCGGGATGTCAATCATAGGGATGCACTGACGCTGGATCCACAGTGTGCGGATCCGGTGTGTGTAAAGGCATCCTAAAGATAAAAAAAAAAAAAAAATGGCCCACAGGTTGTTCTCCGGGAGGAGGCATTCGCCTGGATTGCCTCTGATACTGAGACAACCAGTGAGGGAGAAGAGGAAGATCTCTCGTTCCCTCTTCCTTCCTCTTCTTCCTCATCGTCATCATCATTTAGTGATGATAAGCCCCCAAGGCGCCGCCCCAGGACTAGGCCCCAGGAAGCCCCACAAGCCCCCTCAAGTGACCCCACCCCGTACGAGCCACAGATTCCTGAGTTTGTTGGGGTCACTTGTGGGGGGTTTCCTCTGTTTTGGCAGCACGGGGGCTCTGAGAGCCCTTCGTCCTCCATTCTGGCCAAATCCAGCTTCCAAAATCCAAATTGCGTTTTCACAGCACATTGTGCCTGTCACCAGTGGGGTCCATATGCCCACTATACCCCTTGTTACATTCTTTTAAGGGTGTAGTTTCCATAATGGGGTCACTTGTGGGGGGTTTTCAATGTTTTGGCAGCACGGGGGCTCTGAGAGCCCTTCGTCCTCCATTCTGGCTGTTTTGGCAGCACGGGGGCTCTGCGAACCCGACATGGCCTTCGTCCTCCATTCTGGCCAAATCCAGCTTCCAAAATCTAAATTGCGCTCCTTCCCTTTGGAGGCTTTCCGTGCACCCGCTTTGCACTTTGTGTCCACATGTGGGGTACTTCTGTTATCGGGGGAAATTGCTCTACATGATTAGTGAATTATTTTTTCTTTTAACCCCTTGTGAACATGAAAAATTCAAAGTTACACCAACGTTTTAGTGTAAAAAAATAAATTTTTTATTTTCACGGCGCATTGTTCCACATTTGTGTCTGTCACCAGTGTGGTCCATATGCCCAATATACCTCTTGTTACATTCCTTGAGGGGTTTAGTTTCCATAATGGGGTCACTTGTGAGGTGTTTCCACTGTTTTGACAGCACGGGGGCTCTGCGAACCCATCATGGCCTTCGTCCTCTATTCTGGTCAAATTCAGCTTCCAAAAGCCAAATGGTGCTCCTTTCCTTTGGAGGCGTGTCCTGCGCCCGCATGATACATTATGTCCCCATGTGGGGTATTTTTGTACTCGGGGGAAATTTCTCTACAAGTTGTATGTTTTTTTTTTCCTTTTAACCCCTTTTCAACCTGAAAAATTTAAGGCTAGACCAATTTTTAGTGTAAAAAAAATTTCCTAAATGGTATCCCTTTAGTTAGGTTAGGTTTTGGCACCCCAGAGCCTCTGCCAACCAGAAGTGGTACTTTGAAAATTGGCCAATTGTAAGGAGGCTTCAAAATTCACTAGGCGCTCCTTTATATCTGAGACTTGTGGTTGTGTCAAATAGCGCAATAGGGCCACATATCATACATTTCTATAAACTGCAGAAACAGGGCAATAAAAATTGTGGTGCATTTCTCAGGAAATAGGTTCTCTGTTATGAAAGATATTGGATCACAATATAATTTCTACAATGAAAATTGAAATTTTCAATTTTCTTACACTGATAGCTTTTTTTTCTGTGACTCACCTAAAGGGTTAAAAAACTTTCTGGAATTGATTTTTGGGGGGTGCAGTTGCTGAAATAGAGTGCTTTTTGGGGCTTCATAATATACAGCCCCCTCAAATACACTTCAAACGTGAACTGGTCCCTTGAAAAATCTGATTTTGAAATTCTTATGAAAATTTTAAAAAATGCTGCTAAACTTTGAAGCCTGCCCCCCCTTATTTCACTACTGTTGAGACTATCATAGAGCAGGTGCATTTATACAGAGACTTCATTACACACAGGTGGATTCTATTTATTATCATTCATTTAGGGCAGCATTGGATCATTCTGAACTTCTGGAGTGAGTTGGCTGCACTGAAAGTAAAGGGGCAGAATAATAGAGATAAGCGAGTACTGAAATACTTGAATTTTTGAATATCGAGTCAAGTAGACCCCAATACTCAACAATTCGATTGAATATTGAATCCCATTAAAGTCTATGGGAGAAGAATGCTTGTTTATTGGAAACCAAAATTCGATGCCTGGGTGCATCTAACACGTCAAAGTCGTTACGCCACTATCACAGCCTCTCACAAATAAACTTCAAACACAATATAACCTCTATGAAAAGTTGAAAATACACCAAGAAACTTCTTTCCTCGACATTGGCATGGACAGAAAGCCAAGTTTTAAGCAAAAGAAACATTTTCCTGCACCCCATTAAATCACTTTACCTATGACAAATACAGATGGCATAGGCAAGGGGGAAATCAAACAGCACCAACCACTAACATTGTGTGTTTGTGTGTGTGTGTGTGTGTGTGTCATGTGGTTAAAATCGTTCTGCACATAAAGGGGTGTGGTTTTCATGGAAACCATGTAAAAAACTTAAATTGAGTCCTGTCGGTGATGTGAGCCCTCCAAAAATCCTGGAAGTTACAGGAGAACTGATAACAATACAGTCTTCTCAAGGGACCCTGGAATTTGAATGTTCACACTTGAAATCCTTTAAAGAGCATCTAAGAGAAGGCAAATTTCAATTAAATTTCATGGAAAAACCACCTACTACTACCGTCTCTTACCACCTACTATTGATCTTGCCTGCTAAACAGTGACTTCTTTCACCTAAAAACATATAGGTCAAGTTCACACTGCGTTTAACACCATCAGTTGCATAGCAAAGGACGCTATTAAACAGCCGGCCGCCAGCTACACTCAGCCCGTTCCTGCAGCCAATACCTCTGTATCGGCTTCAGGAACATTCTTTTTTTTTACTACTGACTTGCCGGCAGGGCCAGGACAAAGAGTAGGCAGGGGTAGGCGATAGCCTAGGGCACCAAATGTCAGGGGGCGCAGTCTGGATGGGAAAGTAATTCGCCCACCCTGCACTACTGTAACAATGAAGCGCTCCTAACGAGCGCTCATAATTACACACAGCAGCACTGACAAAGAGGTGTAAAGGACCTTTGATGACGTCATGCCCATGTGACCAGTGTGGGAGGAGCTATCTTCCTCTGCGGGACTTTCTATAAGGCAGCTGGTTTCCTGGGCTGTTTATGATGCAGCAGTGTAGTGAGTGAAGTGTATAAGATCAGCAGGAGGTAAACCACATTGAGGGCAGTGTTCTGCAGGGTTGTTTGTTGTTGTTGTTGGGTTTTTTTTATTTGTATAGTGTGTGGGTGCAAAATTCTACAGGGTCAGGGGTGTGTGGGTGCACTGTTAAGTGATGTTCTGCAGGGTCAGGGGTGTGTGGGTGCAATGTTCTGCAGGGTCAGGGGTGTGTGAGTGCAATGTTCTTCTGGGTTAGGGGTATGTGGGTGCACTGTTAAGTGATGTTCTGCAGGGTCAGGGTGTGTGGGTGCGATGTTCTGCAGGGTCAGTGTGTGTGGGTGCACTGTTATGCGATGTTGTGTTATGCCTGCAGCCTCAAGATTGTGGGGAAGAGGAGACGCGTACCCTAGGTGAGTATAAGTGTTTTTTGTTTGTTTTTTTAGTTGGTTTGGTTGTTTTGGAGGATTACTGCTATACGGGAAGGGTTAGGGAGCACACAGGGGGTTTATATATAACTGGGGGAGCAAACAGGGGGTCTATATATAACAGGAGGAGCACACAGGAGGTCTATATATAACTGGGGGGTTGCACAGAGGGGGTCTATATACTTCTGGGGGAGCACACAGGGAGTCTATATATAACTGGGGGCAGCACACAGGGGGTCTATATGCAGTGTCCCAGAACAGAGGTTTTCTCTAATTTCCCCCAGTGTTCAAGTATGGTACTTTTCATGTATATTCATATACCTATGGTCCAATGGTGTGATTATGCAATAGGCTTGGTGTCACGTGAATGTTCCCCGGCTGCCATGGTAACCCCAATAGCTGTCGAGCTTTGGCTGGGGATGCTATGTCACTTCCTGTCTACCTCAGTCTTCCCTCTACCTTCAAGGGGGAAGGGTGTGCTTCTCCTATGGTACAAGGCCGCAACCCCGTGGTACAAGTTCTGGTGCTGTCCAGAAGTGCTCCGGTCCAGTCGGGACCTGGTTTCCTCATTCTCAAGATTCTCATATTCAACCAAGATCTGAGGGTCGTTCTTCAGTCACTATTCCTCTCATCACCTATTCTCATCAACAGCAAGTATTCAGTTCAGTTCATTCTGCCCAGTATCATATCTCCAGCACTACTAGTCTCATCATTCAGATTCCTATTGCTTCAAGTAACGCTATCATCACAGCCTATTGCAGCATCATCCATTCCTCAGTTATATCCAAGTCTGCCTTAATCCTGGTTGCATCCAGAGAGACTGTTGCTATTGGTTACCACCATTACAATAAACGCACAACTACCGTTGTTTCTGAACCCTGGCATTGGTCTAGCTATTGGTGCCTTGACTAGGGACAACGAAGAATTGCCCAGGCCCCGCATGGTCAGGTTTCCGTGGGTTAGTCAGCTCCCCTCGTGCCAATACCGTGACCTAACATATGGCAACTGGCTACCCAAGTCCTAACCAGTACTGCCACCTACTACCCTCAGCGGGAGGCCCCAGCGCATATATATAACTGGGGGCAGCACACAGGGGGTCTACATATAACTGGGGGCAGCACACAGGGGGTTTATATACTTCTGAGGGGCACACGGGGGTTAATATACTTCTGGGGGAGCACACAGGGGGTCTATATATAACTGGGGCAGCACACAGGGATCTATATACTACTGGGGGCAGCACGCAGAGGTCTATATACTACTGGGGCTGCACACAGGGGGTCTATATAGTACTGGGGGCAGCACACAGCAGTCTATACTATATTGGGGATGCATAGAGGGGCCTTACCAATATACTGGGGCACAGGGACACCTTAAAACTATGGGAGCACAGAGGGGTGTAACTACTATAAAAGGGTACAGAGGGGTGTACCTACTATATAGGGGTACAGGGGGGTGTAACTACTATATAGAGGTACAGAGAGGTGTAACTACTATATAGGGGTACAGGGGACCTAACTACTGAATGTGTTGGAGCTTAAAATGTTTCTCTGGCAGATTCTGGAGAGAAGATTCACAGCCGGGGGAGACATCAAGGTGGCCCACGCTGGGTGGAGAGAAAAAGAAAGTGACAGACTCTATTCAGAGAAGACGCCCCCTGTGGGTTACTGGATGTAACTGCACTCTGTTATAGGGTTGTAGTGATAGTGGTCATGGTGTGGCAGTATTATGTAATGGTATCATTGGTAATATCTTCCTGTTTTGTTCAGAGCCGTTTTCATGTAATATGTAATCCCTGTATGGTGGTAGGAGGGTTATAAGAGAAGTACCGTATGTATTGGGGCTCTTAATACAGTGTGGGGGCACATTCAGGGCATTATACTGTGTGGGGAGCACCGATTCTGATAACGCTAAGTTCAAAGGGGGGGGGGGGGGGGCATTTGCCTTCTCTGCCTAGGGCACCAAAACTCCTTGTGCTGGCCCTGCTACCGTCGGGTGTGCCCGCAAAACAATTAGCCATTCACTTCAATGTAATGTACCGCTGCACATTACATTGTGTGAACTGTTGTTGACAGGTACATTATTCTAACGCCCGTTCTAAAGAACAGGCATTAGAATAACGCTATGTGAACACAGCAGGCGGCATTGCATTGAATCAATGCAATGCCACCCCTGCAGTAAAGAATGGACGCTGCTGCCATTGCAATTAGCGTCCATTTTTTACTGAAAAACATCATAGCCATAGAAAGAAAATGAGCAGGCCCTTTTATAAGGCAATGGAAATCCGGCCTGGAATTTGTGGGAGCAGTCATCCCACCCAGCACTAAGACTGCTCCACTGAAAGACCGGCCCGAATCAGCTGTGTTCTCTGCCCCCTGCCTAATTGTTCAATAAACCAAGGGATATTGGATGACTGTAATGCTGGCTGCCCCTCATATCCACTTTCTTTACCGCGGCTTGTGTCCCCACTGGCATTTCCGCGCCCCGTCCCTTTGCACTAGCCTTACGCATTAGAGCTGTTGAATGGTTTTCAATTGTGCACAGAACACAAAACCGTAGTACCAAATTATTATATTTTTTTGGCACACTCTCAGTATACAGCCGTATACCCTACATTTCATTTTTAGAAATGCCTTCAGGCATCCGGCATTCCAATGGTTAATATTACACAAAGAACACAAAAAAGTAGTACCAAATTATTATTATTATTATTTTTTGGCTCACTCTAAGTATACAGCTGTATATCCTATATCTGAGGTTTTCACCAAGTAGATACAATGCAGCCTATTCCTCACTGCACTCCAACTGCTTGCCTATCTGAACACACTGACGTGCTGCTAGCCAGTTTAATAGCTGTATATATGTGTAATGAAGCTCTGCTATCTATAATTTTAGGGGGTCCCTCCTGCCTAAAATCACTTAACACCTAACTGTCTCTACTACATGCTGTCTCCCTGTCTAGCTCCAAGGAGCATCTGATAACGAATCTCAAATCCACTATTCTATTAATGTAAAGGTCACATGGTTTAGCCAGCCAATGAATGTAGAAGCTTTTTTCCCCACTTCCTGTGTGCTCCTAGTACCTGTCCCACACCCCATGCATAATTATTGCGTTTTTGATTGAATACTCGATTGAAACTGAGTATTTCGAATAGTATACTACTCGATTGAATATCTACTCGATCAAGCAGTACTCGCTCATCTTTCTTGCACACCCCTCTATTCAGTTTTTTATTTGTTAAAAAAAAGTTTAAAGGGGTTATCTAACGAAAATCTTTTTCTTTCGAATCAACTGATATCGTAAAGTTATATAGATATGTAATTTACTTCTATTAAAAAATCTCAAGTGTTCCCATACTTATTAGCTGCTGTATGTCCTGCAGGAAATGTTGTTTTATTTTCAGTCTGACACTGCTCTCTGCTGACATCTCTGGCCGAGACAGGAACTCTGTCTCGGTTTTCTATGAATCCCCATAGAGAACCTCTCCTGCTCTGGACAGTTCCTGTCTCGGCCAGAGATGTCTGCAGAGAGCACTGTGTCAGACTGAAAATAAAACAACATTTCCTGCATGACATACAGCAGCTAATAAGTATGGGAAGACTTGATATTTTTTTTTCTCCAAACAAATTTTTTAAAAGAAGTAAATTACAAATCTATATAACTTTGTTCCACTTCACGATTGTTTTCCACTTGTTTTCCTAACAATGTTTTTTTATCTTATCTTATCTTTAAAGCCTAAAATGTGGCAAAAGGTTAAAAAAGTTCAAGGGGACTAATACTTTCACAAGCACTGTAGTTTTAAGAACCCCTACCCCTTTACAAATGACGGAAGGAGAAGAGGCCCGGCGCCTCGTGTAAAACCCTAAGGAATAGGGATTGTGAGTGATGTAATAGGTCTGCTCACCTTTGTGCCCCTTGTGCTTTATGCATCTCACCCCTCAAATGAATTTGGGGGTTCCTCTGTCGGTGTTCTGCGCAGGAATAAGCAGGTGAAGAAGGGGCCCAAGGACATCCAAGGACTGCTAAAGCTGGTCGTGCATATGAACAGGATACTCCTAGTGGGGGCCCGTGCAGACAGTACAGAAAATAAAAAAATTTAAAAAAATAAAAATAAAAAAATTTATGCTAATTACCAGCGCTGTCCAGATGAATGTCCATGAGAGCCAGGATGTTCAAAAAGTAAAATATTTATTCTTAATCAAAAATATTACGGATTTCAGGAGATATACCCCCTTCATCAGATAACAGTGCATGACATACAGGAGTAGTGTACAGGTTTAAAAAGGGTAGAAGGCGCCAAAAGAACGGATCCTCCTCCCGGTGGGAGAGGAAACACATCCTTGTAAACAAATGTAATAAAAAAGCAATAAAGGTTTCACAATGGTGAGGTGGGCAAAAATACAGAGATAAAGGCGGGGATTTATAAAGACCGACGTACTGCCCCCCATAGTATATAGACCTCTTGTGTGCTGCCCCCAGTAGTATATAGACCCCTGTGTGTTCCCCCAGTAGTATATACACCCCTTGTGTGCTGCCCCCAGTAGTATATACACCCCCTGTGTGATCCCCCAGTAGTATATACACCCTTTGTGTGCTGCTCTGAGTAGTATATAGACCTCTGTGTGCTCCCCCAGCAGTATATATATACCTCCCAACTGTCCCGGATCCGGTGGGACAGTCCCATTTTGGGGGTCATGTCCTGCCATCCCGCCCCATGTGTCCCTACACCGCCCGCACCTCAGTTACACTGGCAGAGCAGGAGACATCGGCTTCCTGCTCTGCATGGCCGTTTCTAGAGGCAGGCGGGCCGGGCGACCGCACAGGGAGCCGACAGCTTGGGGGCGCTGGTGGCACCCCCTGCCGGCCGGCCGCCTCGTCACCTGTCCCGGCCGCCCTGACTGCAACTCCCCCCTTCCGGACTGCGCTACGACGAGCGCTCAGCAGCGGTCAAGCCGCCGCCTCTTCACACATCCTCTCCCTCCAGCAGACCGAGTGACGTTATATCACTGTGGCTGCTGGATGGAGAAGACATGTGCGGGGGGCGGCGTTGGCGGCCTGCTTCTCTCAGGCTGAAGATGAGACAGGGACCCGCTGTATGTTGCTGTATTAAGGTGAGTATGATGGGGGGGTTTGGGGGGGGGGGGCAGGGCACAGTGGGGATTATTAATATGGGGAAAGCATAGGGGAGATATTACAAAGGAACAGAGCACAGGGGGGTTATTACTATGGGGGGGGGTATTACAAAGGAGCAGAGCACAGGGGGATAATTACTATGGGGGGATATTACAAAGGAGCAGAGCACAGGGGGATTATTACTATGGGGGGATATTACAAAGGAGCAGAGCACAGGGGGATTATTACTATGGGGGGATATTACAAAGGAGCAGAGCACAGGGGGATTATTACTATGGGGGATATTACAAAGGAGCAGAGCACAGGGGAATTATTACTATGGGGGGATGTTACAAAGGAGCAGAGCACAGGGGGATTATTACTATGGGGGATATTACAAAGGAGCTGAGCACAGTGGGATTATTACTATGGGGGGAATATTACTAAGGGGCAGAGCACAGGGGGATTATTACTATGGGGGAATATTACTAAGGGGCAGAGCACAGGGGGATTATTACTATGGGGGGATATTACTAAGGGGCAGAGCACAGGGGGATTATTACTATGGGAGGGGATATTGCAAAGGAGCAGAGCACAGGGGGATTATCACTATGAGGGGAGCACAGGGAGGATAATTACTATATAGGGGCACAGCAGGGGATGCTACATATAGAGGGCAACTTACATAACTACTGACTTTACTGCACATGACACAAAAAAGTGGAAGTTGTAAAAGTGTGGAGCCTTAAATGTTTGTCTGGCAGGTTCAGAAGAGACGAATTGTAGCTGGAAGAAATCATCAAGGTGGTCTGGGCCAGATGGAGAGGAAAAGGAAAGTGACGCTCAGAACAAAGAAGACTTCACCTGTGAGTCACTGATTGACATTTTTTTGCCCCGGGTTGAATGACAACTGCACTAAGACGTAATACAAACACTGTTTCTCCCTAGTAACAACCCCTCCCCCGACATTACTTGGTGCTTTTACCAAGATTCGCCCTGTAATTCAAATTATCTAGAAACAGCCCTGCTGCTCTGCTAAACCTCTTGTGGCTGAAGGCGTCATTCTTCCTCCAGCCACAAGAGGCCGCTCTTTCCCCTGTAGCTCCAGCACATGAGTGATGTCACTCATGTACACAGAGCAGGGAGAAGAGACGCTGGAGGACAGAGGAGCTCAGCTACAGAGGTGAGTATATGGCTTTTTTTGTTTTTTTCACTGTAAAGGGGGCATTGTCCACATGGGAGAGAGGAGGACTGATTACAAGGGGGCAATGGTTACCTGAGGGGGGAGGGCTTATTACCAGCGGACAATGGCAGCTTCATACTTCTCCACAACTACAGCCCCCAGCATGTCCTGACAGCTTAATACTGCTCCACAGCTACAGCCCCCAGCATGTCCTGACAGCTGCATACTGCTCCACAACTACAACCCCCAGCATGTCCTGACAGCTGCATACTGCTCCACAACTACAGCCCCCAGCATGTCCTGACAGCTGCATACTGCTCCACAACTACAACCCCCAGCATGTCCTGGCAGCTGCATACTGCTCCACAACTACATCCACCAGCATGTCCTGACAGCTGCATACTGCTCCACAACTACAACCCCCAGCATGTCCTGATAGCTGCATACTGCTCCACAGCTACAACCCCCAGCATGTCCTGACAGCTGCATACTGCTCCACAGCTACAGCTCCCAGCATGTACTGACAGCTGCATACTGCTCCACAACTACAACCACCAGCATGTCCTGACAGCTGCATACTTCTCCACAACTACAACCCCCAGCATGTCCTGACAGCTGCATACTGCTCCACAGCTACAACCCCCAGCATGTCCTGACAGCTGCATACTGCTCCACAGCTACAACCCCCAGCATGTCCTGACAGCTGCATACTGCTCCACAACTACAACCCCCATCCTGTCCTGACAGCTGCATACTGCTCCACAGCTACAACCCCCAGTCTGTCTTGACAGCTGCATACTGCTCCACAACCCCAACCTACAACCCCAACTGCAGCCCTACAGATGTTGCAAAACTAAAACTCCCATCAGGCCTGGATATCTAAAGCTCTTCCGCAGCGCAGCGAACTCATCTCTTAGCAGACGTAGTCTAATAGGGAAATGTAGTGAGAAAAGATCACAGAGAAATGTGCTCGAGCGGGTGATACAGGAGTATAGCAAAAAGTGGGTGGGTCTAACAACAGGCCTCAGGGCTGCTGTCAAAATGGATCTTCCTAATGTATTCATAGCGCAATGCATAGCATTTGCGCTAAGCGCTGTATGTGCATGAGAGGTGGTCTGGAGTGGAGAGAGCACTCGAGTACTGCAGGAATTCCACTACGGTCTTGTAGCGCTTCAGTCCCGCAGTACTCAGAGAGTACTCTCCACTCCAGTCCACCTCTCCTGCACATACAGCGCTTATGCATAGCTGGTGCACTGTTATCTGATGAAGGGAGTATATCTCCTGAAACACGTAATATTTGTGCTTAAGAATAAATATTTTACTCTTTGAACATCCTGACTCTTGTGGACATTCATCTGAACAGCGCAGGTAATTACCATAAGGATTTTTTTTTTTTAATTCTAAATTTTATTCATTTTCAAAATTTCCCAAAGAGATACACGTATACCATTAGTTGTAAATACGTCAAAACAAGGACAAAGCACCTTTGGATGCACAAACAAGAAAGAGGACAGAGTCAAAGAGCCAACATGGCTCAACATTACCAACAACAGCTTTCACAATAACTCCCACAACGGGGAGGCCATCCATGGAAATGAGGCATATCTCATCATGCAGAGAGAGAAAAGAGCTGACGCTCAGGAAAAGTAAAGAATAAAAAGCGGCAACATCTAGGGGGGGAGGGAAGGGGGGGAAGAAGACTACAGACTACAGCACCGAGGAACATACGAAGGGAGAGGGCAATGACAACCTACACACAAACCAACATAAGAAGAGAACACACAGGGGAATTGTGAGAAGGGGGAAGCGCCTCACTGAGACATGAGAGTCTTATATTCGTCAGATTCAGCAAACTGTTCCCAATAGTACCAGGTCTGAAAGAACCGGGAATTCCGGTCATGTAATTGGTCGGTAAGGTCCTCCATGTATTTAAGGTCTTCCACCTTCCGCAACCACATAGAGATGGAAGGGGGGGCTGGTTGCCTCCAAAGGGCAGGGATACAGGCCCTGGCAGCATTGACCAAGTGGCGGAGGAGAGAGCGGCGGTAGCCTCTTAGCGGGATGTCCGACATGTGCAGGAGGAAAAGCGACGGAGAGAAAGGTAGAGGAGAGTCTGTAAAGGTAGAGGCAATACGCCAAACCTCTCTCCAAAAGGGGACCAGTTTGGTGCAACTCCAAATGGTATGGAGGCAGGCCCGGATTGGTAATCTGCCACAGCGGGCAAATGCCCGCTGGGCTGTTAAGATTACCGATCGGAGGGCCGCCAGTCCCTCCGCACATTTGCGTCGGCCCTCTGCAGAGGCAGAGTGAACAGCGCGCAGTGCCGTGCTGTTCACTCTGCCTCTGTCAGGGTTCACTCAGCCTTTATCTAAGGGCTGCTGGCCTGCTACCGCTTTGTGGCCGCACTGCCCCTTTAAAATCCTTTGTACAGCAGCCGTGACGGCTGACGTCACTTCCGGGCGGAGGAGCAGAGGAGCCTGGAGATCAAAGAAGATGCCGCCGCCGCGCTCCAGTCCCCAGCAGCAGAGGAGCCTGGAGATCAAAGGAGAAGATGCCTCCGCAGAAGAGGCAGCTGGAGACTGAGCCAGAAGGAAGAGGTGAGTATACTTTTTGTTTTTGTTTTTTACATGGGAGCTGCATAGCAGGGAGGTGCCTATTTTATATGGCTATAGTACAAAGGGAGCCTGGCTGGCTATGTTGTGTAGGGACTGCACAGAGGGGCCAGTATAATGTAATAATGTACTGGCCTTTTACTACGTGGGTGTGCTGCACTGGGGGCCTATACTATATACTGTATTGGCATACTATACTGTATGTGGGTACAGTAGGGCCCTATGCAGGCTCAGAGGGGGGTTTAATACTATGTGGGGGTAGCGAGGAGAAACTCAATATATGGGAGTACAGGGGCCCAAACTACTATAGAAGAGGGGCCTATTGCTATGTGGGAACACAGCACAGAGGAGGTCTATATGGGATACAGAGGGGACCTGATACTAAAATACTATATGGGGGGGGGCAGAGGGGCCAGACTACTATTTGGAGGCACAAACTGAGCCTAACTGCTTATACAGGGACACAGAGGAAGCACAGTTACAATTTGAAGCAATACAGTTGGTGAATTTTTATATAGATGTGGGTGATGCTGGAGTGAGGAGCCTAAAATGTTTGTCTGGCAGATCCTGTGAAGACAAGTCATGGCCAGAGAGAACTTCATGGTAGCCGAGCCAGACGGAGAGGAAAAGTAAAAGTGAACAACTTGAGAAAAAACATCACTTGCAATCCATGCAGAGAAGACGCCTCATGTGAGTGACAGAATGTAACTGCACTATAATCACTTATATGGTCTGCAGAACCTTGGTACAGTTAGGATCTACTATTATATGGTCACTGCTTGTTGCTATTACTATTGGTAATATGTCTTTATATAGTGGATTTTATTCAGTATCAGTATGGTGGTATTAGTCATTATATGATGGTAATGGTCATGGTGCGGAGGTATTATTTGTTACTTGTATACTGGTATTATTGGTAATATTGGTCTTTGTTTACTGGTTATGCTTAGTAACAGTGTGGAGGTAACATGTATGGTCATAATACTTCCTCCTTGTATACTGGTATTATTGGTAGTATTAGTCTCTGTATACTGGGTTTTGTCGGTAACATGTATTGTGATATTTGCTTCCTGTATACTGGTGTTATTTGGTAGCTGTGACTGTTATTTCAGAAATATACAGTGTTATCATGCAGAGAAAATTGTCTTATATAGGTTAATATTATATATTTCTTTTTTTTTTTTTTGTATATCCCAAATTTTTCCCTGAGGCCCTACACTTGTGATCGCTGCTGTAGCTGCATTGATATATAGATATGCGAGAGCTCGATTAGAGATAGTTATGTGACAGATGAATAGATATGATAGAGATATATAGGAGATAGATAGATAGGAGATAGATGATAAGGATGAGATAGGTAGGTAGAAAGATAGATACTGTATGAAACAGATATCCAGCAGCTCTTTGATATCTTTGATTGCATATAAATTTACGATCCCAATATGACAATACAACTCTTCCAAAAACAGCACCTGCCCTTAGGTTATGTGTGGCATTACAACTTGGCTCCATTCACTTCAATGGAACTGAGCTGCAATACCACACCCAAATTGAGGAGGAGAGTGGCATTATTTCTAGAAGTAAGCAGCCATGTTTTTTCCCATTTAAAGGGAATCTACGAGGTCCGTACCAGGTATGGAGTTGTAGATCCCGGAAAACAGGTGTGGGGGAGATAAAAGTGGCATGAGCTTTAGTGCAGTTTACACTTTTATAATAATCCTTTTAATTACCTGCTTAAGTGTCATGACTACAGCTGCAGTGCTGCCCTGTATTAGTCAGAACAGGAGGTGCTGCTGTGGCTCGCCTCCGCCTCTGTGACACTTCAGCTGGTAATAAAAAGAAGGATTTTAAAAGTTCAGACTGGACTAAAGGTCCTGTCACTTATATCTACCTCCCCCCAACACACACCCCTAAAACAAAAACATCAAATTCACAGCAGATTATGTTATCTTTATTATTATGTGTTGATGGCGGGGTTCACATATTTAAGGGAGTAGTGAGGAACTTGGCCGATTGAAGCAGAATTCGCTGCAACGTGTATTCTACACCGCTATCCATAATATAACTGGGAGAATATGGTATGTGGGCTGCTGAGGTTAGAGTGCCAGGGCTGATTTTTAGTCCCAGTCCGGCCCTGTATGGAGGAGGGTCCCTTCCTCACCACAGTTCCTCCAGCACAGGGGAGATACTTCAGGAAAGATTCTATGAAGACGGACCGGAACCCGGTACCATCTCGAGAGAATCTTGTAGCCCGCCTCCTGTAAGTGGGAGGAGATGGAGTAAGTGTGAGTAAAGGTATATATTCGGTCTAATTGTGGACCCGTAAATGAGACATTTAAGTCTTGCTCCCAGGCAGTGAGGAATGGAGGAGACGACTGTTCCGGGGGGGATCCCAACATGGCGTAAAGAAGGGAGAGCGAGTGTCGGAGAGGGCCCGTGCCAAGGCATAGTGTCTCGAATTGTGTGAGCGTGCGAGAGAAAGAGGATGGAGCAGGCAGGGAAAGGAGGAAGTGGTGCAATTGTAGGGCCCTCCAGAATCCTAAAGGAGAAGGATCGGGGAGATCACGGAGCTCCGAGAGGGACACCCAGGCCGTCCCCCGATGAAAGCTACGTGCACGGAAAGAGCCAGCCTGGAACCAGTCACGGAAGACTGGGTCGGAGATTCCAGCCGGAAACGAGGGGGTACCTATCACCGGGAACAAGGGAGATGGGTGAGGGGCTAGGGAGGCGAGGAGAGATACTTCTGGCAAAGCTTAAGAGTTGTGACAACTGTAGGGTGAGGCCCGACCATTCTACTGGAGGTGGGGAGCAAGGGAGCCGCCAGCAAGGAAAGGGGTGAAAGCGACATTTCAAGGCCGACCCATAGTTTAGAAGAGTCGTGTTGGTGCCAGTCTATCACCCTAACGAGATGACTGGCTACATAATAATGGAGGATATTGGGGAGGCCTAGCCCTCCACGCGTCTTTGGACGATACAGCACCGATTTCGCTATTCGAGGCTGCTTGTGGGCCCAGATAAATTTAGTTAGTAAAGAAGAGAGTTGTCGGAAGAAGCTCAGGGGCACCATCACCAGAAGGGCTTGGAATAGATACAAAAGTCTAGGAAGGACATTCATCTTAAAGATGGAACAACGGCCGAACCATGTGAAGGTGCCCCTGTGCCACGCAGACAAGTTTGCCTCAATCTTCTTTAACATAGGCGGGAAATTAACCCTGAATAGATCGGAGATGGAGGGGGTAAGCTGAACCCCTAGGTAAGATAGAGAAGAGCTCGACCAGCGAAAGGGGAAGGAGTCAGCAAGAGTGGAGGCCAGAGAGGGGGAGAGGGAAAGGTTCAACGCCTCGGACTTCTGTAGGTTAATTTTATAGTTGGAAAGGGTTTGAAATCTGGTGAGCTCAGAGAGCAAGTTGGGAAGAGAGACAGTGGGGTGGGTGAGAAAGAAGAGAAGATCGTCCGCGTAGGCTGCTACCTTATGAGTGACCGAACCCACACGAACCCCCGATATGTTTACATTCTGCCTGACGTGGCGTAGGAAGGGCTCCAGTGTCAGTATGAAAATTAGGGGGGAGAGTGGGCATCCCTGACAGGTACCGTTGTGTATGGGGAAGGAAGACGAGAGAAGGCCGTTGACAGAGACCTGAGCCGAAGGATGTGAATAGAGAGAACCAATCCAGGCCAGCATACGAGGGCCCAGCCCAAGATGCTGGAGAGTGGCGGTCAGGAAGGGCCAGCCAACTCTTGTCAAAGGCCTTCTCGGTAGAGAGGAACATCGTTGGTAGGGAGTTAGAGTGGGCATAATGTATAAGGTTGATGGCCCTAGTGGTATTGTCCCTAGCCTCCCGGGTGGGCATAAAGCCCACTTGGTCTAAATAAATGATGGGTTGTAAAAGTGATGTGAGGCGGGAAGCTAGGATTTTGGAGAAGAGTTTTAAGTCGAGGTTCAGGAGGGAAATAGGACGGTAGTTCTGGCAAAGGGAAGGGTCCTTTCCGTCCTTGGGGATGACCGTAATGTGAGTGCACAGGGAGTCGAGGGGGAGATGAGAGTCAGCAGAAAGAGAGTTATAGGCCGCTAAGAAGTGGTCACTGAGCAAAGGGGAGAAGGCTTTATAATAAGGGAGCGTGAGCCCATCAGGGCCAGGGGCCTTCCCCGACGGGGAGGATTTAATGGCCCAGTTCCACTCCGTGGATGTGATGGGTGCCTCTGCTAGGGACACACTCTCTTCCGGCAGAGAGGGGAGGCCAGAGCCAGAAAGGTAGTCGGAGATCGCCGAGCATAAAGCATCCAACGAGGACATCGAGGGCGGGAGGCTGTATAGTTCGCTATAGTATGTACGGAAGGCTTCCGCTATATGTGAGGTTAAGGAAAGTTTGGAGCCCGATGGAGAGGAGATGGAAGGTATAAAGGAACGAGCCCTTTGGACCCGAAGCGCGCGGGACAGGGTCTTACCTGGCTTGTTGCCGCACTCAAAATAGCGACGGCGGCACCGAGCCAGGGAGGCCCTGGCATTGGAAAAAGTAAGATCCCGGAGCTTACTACGGAGGGCAGCCAGCTCCGCACCCGTAGACGGGGTGAGATACAGTTTATGACGTTTATCCATATCAGCTATCTGGGAGACCAATGATTTTATCTTTGCCGAGCGTTCCTTCTTAAGCCGAGATGCAAGCTTAATGAAGGTGCCTCTGATATAGCATTTGTGAGCTTCCCAGATCACTGATGGGGACGAGTCGGTGGTAACATTGGTGGAGAAATAGTTAGTTAGCTCAGCTCGCACTTCGGAGAGAACCCGCGGGTCCCTCAACAAGGTCTCATTGAGGCGCCAGCGCCAAGATCTAGGTTGCGGTAGGGGAAAGGATAGAGAGAGGGAAATAAGGGCATGATCCGAGAAAGAAATCGGGTCTATAGAGGCAGATACCGCCTGATCCAGGTGTGAATGGGAAATAAAGAAATAGTCGATACGGGAGTAGGAATTGTGAGGGTGGGAGAAGAAAGTGAAATCTTTGTCCTTCGGATGCAGGATACGCCAGACATCCATCAACTGGAAGGAATAAAGAGATTGTTTGGCACGGCGGAGAGAAGAGAAGGGGAGAGAGGAATGCCCGGACGAAGAGTCCAAAGTGGGGTCTAATGCCATATTGAGGTCCCCCCCAAGAACCAACAGGCCCCCCAGGAAATCCTCCACTTCCAAGAGGCAGCGATCTAGGAAGGCTGGCTGGCCGGTGTTAGGGAGGTACACTGTACCGAAGGTACAAAACGTACCTGCCATTTTGCCCTTCACAAAGAGGTAACGCCCCTCCTCGTCTACCCTCTGGTCTATAAACTCCCATGGGGCCAATCAGGAGAACAAAATGGAGACGCCTTTGGTCTTGGAGTCCGGTGAACAACTGTGATACGCTTCAGGGAAGTTACGGTCTGAGAGTTTTTGCAGGCTATCAGCTCGAAAATGAGTCTCCTGTAGGAAGGCCACAGAGGCCCGCTTGGCCCACAGGAGTCGCAGCAAGGAGAAACGCTTCTCAGGAACGTTCAGTCCTTGTGCATTGAGGGAAACACAAAGAACAGACGACATCTCTCAGGGAGGGGCGACGAGCAGACACCAACACACACACCAGGGAAGGGACTAGGACAACAAACCAAGGGAAGACGAGGGGAAGGGCGGGGAGAGGGCAAGAGAAGAGAGAAGGAAAGACACAACAACAAGCCTAACAGCCCAGACAATAAGCCTGGGAAAAACGCCCAGGGGGAGGGCACGGAAGCCCAAAGGGCGAGAAAGGGGAGTGACAGAGAAAGAACAAGGGGAAAACCCCACGCACTAGGTAGACCAGAGTCCCCAAAGAGGAGGCTGGTCCGGGACCTGTGCAAAACAGGAGGGGGTATGAGGAAGGAAAGACCAAGATTCGGGCAGCTCCGGCCACAGATCTCGGCAGTGAGAAGCCATCTCAGCCCGGTAGGTATACGCGAGTCAGGGAGCAGTTGGAAAAGTGGAGGGCAGTGAAGGAGGAGGATAGAAGAGTACGAAGAGGGGAGATGAGATGTGTGAGAATATAGGTAAAGACAGTTCAACATATTCTGCGCATTTGCATATTACAGGGGTACAGGCGATGGGTATGTAAAAGACACCCCTAGGGAACATCCAGCGGTGTGTGCAACTCGAGCAACAACAAAACAGCATATGAAAACCCCCGAATGGACAGTCCACCTTAGAGACCAAGAGGAGCAAGCAAACTTTATGCTAACCAGCCCCCACCCACTCCATCCAGCCATACCCTGCATAAGAAGAAAGTCATAAGGAGGGGGGGGGGAGGTAAGGAGGGGAAAGGAAGGCGGTTTGGAAAAGGGGGGGAGGGCGGGGAAATGGAGAGGGGGCTGATGGGTAGGGGTAAGGGAGGGAGGGAGTCAGAGGGGGGGAGATAGGGTCTCAGCAGAAAAATGATGAGCTAATCCTCCACCCGACAGGCCAGGAGAGTCCACAAGGAACGGGAGGGGGAGGGGGGAGGCGGAGGGGGGGGGGAGAGGGAAAGGGAGGAAAAGGGAACGGCACAGGAAAACGAGAAGAGAAGGGGTGCGGGATGGGCACACTTCCAATATCCAGAGTACCGGGATGGGAGAGTCATAACACCCCCTGGCCCCAGTAGGCAGCCCGCTTAACGAGCCGAAAGCATGTCCCAGCGGTCATTCTGAACTCCCCAACAGAGCTCCTAGACCCCTCTGCGTCCATCATCACACTCCCTCAACTGTGCCAATAGATTCGGGACACCCCGAAGGGCGATAGCGGTCAACCGGAGGGTGTCCACGTTCGGCAGGAGTCAATGCAGGTCACACTGAGAGCCGATAAATCAGCGGGGGGAGCGGGAACCCCGTCGCAAAGGAGACTGGGTGAACCGCCGAGTTGATCGCGGCACTCTGTCTTCTGTAGCTTGATCGAGGACTGGAGAGGGAAGCACAGGAGCAGTCCAATCCGGGATGGAGAGCGATAACAGACCAAGCAGCGATAGGGCCTCAGGCAGGTCCTCTGGAGACCAGACAAGGCATGTAGTGCCGGAGTGTCGTATGATAAGGTGGAAGGGATACCCCCAGCGGTAGGAGGCCCCCTGGTCCGTGATGGCAGAGAGCAGGGGACGGAGAAGGCGCCGCATTGCAAGTGTGCGCCTGGAAAGATCAGGTAGAAGGGAAACTTCCACTCCGGCGTAGTCTATGGGACCCTGTTCCCATGCCCGCTGCATCAACACTTCCTTCTGTTGGTAATTGTGCACGCGGCACAACACGTCTCTAGGACAGTTCCGATCCTCCGAGCGGGGACCTGCGACCCGGTGAGTTCGGTCCAGCTCGATGTGGGTGTCGTCCGGGTCCCCAAGGTAGCGGTTGAAAATCATCCTGACCTCCTTCACCAGCCGATCTGGACCCACGTCTTCCGGTAAGCCTTGTATCTTGACATTAATGCGTCGGCCTCTATTCTAGAGGTCGTCAATATGTGTGATCATGTCTCTGATCGCGGCCTCTTGTGCGTCCAGGCGTGGGAGTATGGAAGCAAGGGAACGGTCCATAGTACCCTGGCGGGACTCTAGGGCTGACACCGTGGTCGTGACTGCTGCCACCGAGGATTTTATTTCCGCCATATCTCGGGCATGGCGCTCCTCCATATGGGAAAGTTCAGCCCTCGTTGGCAGGGCCTGCAGGAGACTCCTTACCTCCGCAAGCAGCGTAGCCGGAGCAAGGGATGCAGCAGTATCGCGGGTCCCCTCTGCGGTGGATGAGGGTGACAGGGTAGCCGCCGGGCGGAGGATCTCCGGGACCAATTGGCTCAGGTCCGGAAAGGCGCTGGCCTGCTTCTGTGTAGCCTGCCGTGTGGTAGGCGCAGTGGCAATCTTGTCCGCGGGAGACTAGGTCAGGGAGAAGGGCGGTGTGGAGCGCACAAACCGGACTATGGAGTCTCGTGGAGTGGCCCGAGGTGTGCAGGTAACCTTCTTGCCCCCTTTGGGCATACCGAAGCCCGATGGTTAGGTATTAGCACTAGGTATTGTGAGGATCGGGCCGGAGCTGCAGCAACATGCGTCCTCACTCGGCCATGTCCAAGCCAGGCCCCAGGATTTTTATTTTTCTATCCTTTACAGATGAAAGAGGTTTCTCCTATATAGTGCCACATTTTGCACTTTAGTAGTATTTATCAGATGATTGACAGATCTCCAAAGAGTTTCTGCAGCAGCTGGTATTATTTTCTAAGAGCTCTGTACTGGAGGATGTCTTCCCTCTATCCCAGAGTTTCCCAACCGGGGTGCCGCGGCACACTAGGGCGCCGGGAGAACCCGCCAGGGGTGCCGCGGGATCCCTGTGGGAATTTTCACTGTCTCTTTAATAGGGCTGGGCGATAATGGCCTAAATCAATATCGCGGTTTATCGTACATGTAACCGCGGTAATGATAAATTGAAGGATAATTATGACACGCCCCTTTTAAAAGCCACACCCCTTTTGAAAACCCCATTTTCCGATGGTAATACAAACATGGATTTATTCCATATAACAATGTGCAGCAAACTTCACAAGTAATACATAATATTTTGGCATCTCCTACACCATTTTCAAGTGCCACTTGAAAATGGTGTAGGAGATGCCAAAACGTTGTATATTACTTGTGAAGTTTGCTGCACATTGTTATATGGAATAAATTCATGTTTGTATTACCATCAGAGTATTTTTACTAGCTGACTTGATCCAAGGTCTGGGATTCATCTGCTGTCACCCACAGTTCGTTTATTGTGCTGCCTATATTTTTTGTTATATCTATCTATCTATCTATATACTGTGGGGGAGATTTCTCAAACATGGTGTTAAGTGAAACTGGCTCAGTTGCCCCTAGCAACCAATCAGATTCCACCTTTCATTTTTCAAAGAGTCTGTGAGGGATGAAAAGTGTAATCTGATTGGTTGCCGGGGGCAACCTAGTTAGTTTCACTTAACAGCATGTTTGAGAAATCTCCCCCAGTGTGTGTGTGTGTGTATATATATATATATATATATATATATATATATATATATATATATATATATTGTAGGGATCTTCCCGGGGGATGGTGTGTTTGGACACAGTTCAGGCAGCAAACTTGGACTTATAAAAACAGCTTTGGTGTTTATTTGTAACATAAACAGTCCAGCAAAAGAAATACAGCAACACTGTGCTTTAAGAATAAAACAAAACAAAAAGTCCTGCCCGTCTGGGCGCTTACTAATACACTGGTCACCTCTCTGGCACTTCAGTCGGCAGTATTGCGGGGTGTGAACAGGCCCCAGCAGCGGCTGTCTTCCCAGCTCTCACCAAACAGACCACACAGGCTGTTTACTCCTGTCTGAGAGCAAGTTCCCCTGCAGCTCTGTGGAGCTTTTACCCTGTTGCAGGCTCAACAGGGCACACCTGCCTGCAACACCCGAACTGGATCGGGGGGAAGGGAATGGCAGGTCCCACTACCAACCTACCCACCATTCCAGTAAATCCAGGCCCGGAAAATGAAAAGAACCACTCAGCAGCATAACACTGCTGAGTGACAGATCTCACCTGGATTCACCATCTCACCATATGCAGTAGCCTGGGTGAGATGTACCTCCCCTCGAATACTTCTCCAGTGACATGTCTACAATATATATATATATACACACACACAGGGCCGCTTTAACCTAGGTGCATATGGTGCACGTGCACCGGGCCCCCTAGTTCAGATCACGTGACAGGGGCCCCCCGGCTGAGGAGAGCAGTGAAGGGGAAGGAGCTGAAGACACAAGTGTCGGCGCTCTGTGACACCTGTGGCAGTGCGGGGCTGGTGGTCGGGAAGGAGGAGGACTGTAGCTGCTTCCTGTGAGACCTGTGGCAGTGCACAGTGCACAGTGACCGGGTCTTACAGGAAGCAGCTACAGCTACAGGCTGCACTCCATGCTCTGCTGGCCCTGTCTGCGGGGGAGCCCAGGAGGTTGTGCGACTTCACAAGCATCCAGCCTCTCCCCAGGCAGAGTGTGTGGAGGCTGGGGAGCAGCACCTGCACAAAGGATGTAAGTAGTAGTAGCGAGGTGTGGAGGGGGGGAATTGAAGCTGGGGGCCCACTGACAGAGGATTTGCCCACCGGACCTGTCCGGAGTATGTCCCGTTAAACCCCGCCCCCTGTTCTCAAGCCCCGCCCCCGGCACAGACCACAGGTGGTGTTTTAACACTGCCATTCAGAAGTCACCCAGCTTTCCTGCATCTTATATTGTTGTATGACTGAGGCCACCCAGCTTTCCTGCATCTTATATTGTTGTATGACTGAGGCCACCCAGCTTTCCCAGGATCTTAGTCTTAGGCTAGGTTCACACTGCGTTTTCAGAATCCATTTAACGCATCCGTTTTTTTGCAAAAACGCATGAAAAACGGATTGCAAAAAACGGATTCATTTGTATGCATCCGTTTTTCCATTGACTTCCATTATAAAAAAAAAACGGATCCGTTAAACGGATGCTGAAAACGCAATGTGAACCTAGCCTTAGTATGATGGGGATCACAAGATCTTACAGACTAGAAGGTCTGAGTCAGTCTTCCTAGTCTGTAAGCTCCTGTGTCCCCCCAGTCTTCCTAGTCTGTAAGCTCCTGTGTCCCCCCAGTCCTCCTAGTCTGTAAACTCCTGTGTCCCCCAGTCCTCCTAGTCTGTAAGCTCCTATGTTCCCCCAGTCCTCCTAGTCTGTAAGCTCCTGTGTCCCCCCAGTCCTCCTAGTCTGTAAGCTCCTATGTTCCCCCAGTCCTCCTAGTCTGTAAGCTCCTGTGTCCCCCCCAGTCCTCCTAGTCTGTAAGCTCCTGTGCCCCCCCAGTCCTCCTCCTAGTCTGTAAGCTCCTGTGTCCCCCCAGTCCTCCTCCTAGTCTGTAATCTCCTGTGTCCCCCCAGTCCTCCTCCTAGTCTGTAAGCTCCTGTGTCCCCCAGTCCTCCTAGTCTGTAAGCTCCTGTGCCCCCCCAGTCCTCCTAGTCTGTAAGCTCCTGTGTCCCCCCAGTCCTCCTAGTCTGTAAGCTCCTGTGCCCCCCCAGTCCTCCTAGTCTGTAAGCTCCTGTGTCCCCCCAGTCCCCCTAGTGTGTAAGCTCCTGTGCCCCCCCAGTCCTCCTCCTAGTCTGTAAGCTCCTGTGTCCCCCCAGTCCCCCTAGTGTGTAAGCTCCTGTGCCCCCCCAGTCCTCCTCCTAGTCTGTAAGCTCCTGTGTCCCCCCAGTCCCCCTAGTGTGTAAGCTCCTGTGCCCCCCCAGTCCTCCTCCTAGTCTGTAAGCTCCTGTGTCCCCCCAGTCCTCCTCCTAGTCTGTAAGCTCCTGTGTCCCCCCCAGTCCTCCTAGTCTGTAAGCTCCTGTGCCCCCCCCAGTCCTCCTAGTCTGTAAGCTCCTGTGTCCCCCCCAGTCCTCCTAGTCTGTAAACTCCTGTGTCCCCCCCAGTCCTCCTAGTCTGTAAGCTCCTGTGTCCCCCCCAGTCCTCCTAGTCTGTAAACTCCTGTGTCCCCCCCAGTCCTCCTAGTCTGTAAGCTCCTGTGTCCCCCCCAGTCCTCCTAGTCTGTAAGCTCCTGTGCCCCCCCAGTCCTCCCCCTAGTCTGTAAGCTCCTGTGTCCCCCCAGTCCTCCTCCTAGTCTGTAAGCTCCTGTGTCCCCCCAGTCCGCCTCCTAGTCTGTAAGCTCCTGTGTCCCCCAGTCCTCCTAGTCTGTAAGCTCCTGTGCCCCCCCAGTCCTCCTAGTCTGTAAGCTCCTGTGTCCCCCCAGTCCTCCTAGTCTGTAAGCTCCTGTGCCCCCCCAGTCCTCCTAGTCTGTAAGCTCCTGTGTCCCCCCAGTCCCCCTAGTGTGTAAGCTCCTGTGCCCCCCCAGTCCTCCTCCTAGTCTGTAAGCTCCTGTGTCCCCCCAGTCCCCCTAGTGTGTAAGCTCCTGTGCCCCCCCAGTCCTCCTCCTAGTCTGTAAGCTCCTGTGTCCCCCCAGTCCTCCTCCTAGTCTGTAAGCTCCTGTGTCCCCCCCAGTCCTCCTAGTCTGTAAGCTCCTGTGTCCCCCCCAGTCCTCCTAGTCTGTAAGCTCCTGTGTCCCCCCCAGTCCTCCTAGTCTGTAAACTCCTGTGTCCCCCCCAGTCCTCCTAGTCTGTAAGCTCCTGTGCCCCCCAGTCCTCCTAGTCTGTAAGCTCCTGTGTCCCCCCAGTCCTCCTAGTCTGTAAGCTCCTGTGTCCCCCAGTCCTCCTAGTCTGTAAGCTCCTGTGTCCCCCCCAGTCCTCCTAGTCTGTAAACTCCTGTGTCCCCCCAGTCCTCCTAGTCTGTAAGCTCCTATCTCCCCCCCAGTCCTCCTAGTGTGTAAGCTCCTAAGTCCCCCCAGTCCTCCTAGTCTGTAAGCTCCTATGTCCCCCCAGTCCTCCTAGTCTGTAAATTCCTGTGTCCCCCCAGTCCTCCTAGTCTGTAAGCTCCTATGTCCCCCCCAGTCCTCCTAGTGTGTAAGCTCCTGTGTTCCCCAGTCCTCCTAGTCTGTAAGCTCCTGTGTCCCCCCAGTCCTCCTAGTCTGTAAACTCCTGTGTCCCCCCAGTCCTCCTAGTCTGTAAGCTCCTGTGTCCCCCCAGTCCTCCTAGTCTGTAAGCTCCTGTGTCCCCCCCAGTCCTCCTAGTCTGTAAACTCCTGTGTCCCCCCCAGTCCTCCTAGTCTGTAAGCTCCTGTGTCCCCCCCCAGTCCTCCTAGTCTGTAAGCTCCTGTGTCCCCCCAGTCCTCCTAGTCTGTACGCTCCTATGTCCCCCCAATCCTCCTAGTCTGTAAGCTCCTGTGTCCCCCAGTCCTCCTAGTCTGTAAGCTCCTGTGTCCCCCAGTCCTCCTAGTCTGTAAGCTCCTGTGTCCCCCCAGTCCTCCTAGTCTGTAAACTCCTGTGTCCCCCCCAGTCCTGCTAGTCTGTAAGCTCCTGTGTCCCCCAGTCCTCCTAGTCTGTAAGCTCCTGTGTCCCCCCCAGTCCTCCTAGTCTGTAAACTCCTGTGTCCCCCCAGTCCTCCTAGTCTGTAAGCTCCTGTGTCCCCCCAGTCCTCCTCCTAGTCTGTAAGCTCCTAAATCCCCCCCCAGTCCTCCTAGTCTGTAAGCTCCTGTGTCCCCCCAGTCCTCCTAGTCTGTAAGCTCCTGTGTCCCCCAGTCCTCCTAGTCTGTAAACTCCTGTGTCCCCCCAGTCCTCCTCTTAGTCTGTAAGCTCCTGTGTCCCCCCAGTCCTTCTAGTCTGTAAGCTCCTGTGTCCCCCAGTCCTCCTAGTCTGTAAGCTCCTGTGTCCCCCCAGTCCTCCTAGTCTGTAAGCTCCTGTGTCCCCCCAGTCCTCCTAGTCTGTAAGCTCCTGTGTCCCCCCAGTCCTCCTAGTCTGTAAGCTCCTGTGTCCCCCCCAGTCCTCCTAGTCTGTAAGCTCCTGTGTCCCCCCCCAGTCCTCCTAGTCTGTAAGCTCCTGTGCCCCCCCCCAGTCCTCCTAGTCTGTAAGCTCCTGTGTCCCCCCCCAGTCCTCCTAGTCTGTAAGCTCCTATGTCCCCCCAGTCCTCCTAGTCTGTAAGCTCCTATGTCCCCCCAGTCCTCCTAGTCTGTAAACTCCTGTGTCCCCCCCCCCCCAGTCCTCCTAGTCTGTAAGCTCCTGTGTCCCCCCAGTCCTCCTAGTCTGTAAGCTCCTGTGCCCCTAGTCTGTAGGAGGACGACTGGGGGGACACAAGAGCTTACACACCCATACTCCCTACAGTGGGAACCTGTTATAGCTAGAAACTGTTCCAGTGGTGATATTAGGTGTGTACGTGCCCCCACTAGCTTCATTCTCCATTATTCATAAAGATTTAGAGGTATTGTACCTGACATAGCAATGCCCTCCGACCATACTCCCTTTTTATAACTCGTCATAAAACCTGATGCACTGAGTATAATGCACCAGTAATAATACCTGATAAATATAATTCAGTTAAGCTTTATAAGGAGAGGGGGCCCACTCTTGAGGTCTGTGCACTGGGCCCACCAGTGTATTAAAACGGCCCTGCACACACATGTACATACAGATAGGAGACAGATAGATAGGAGATAGGGTGCGTTTACACAGAAAGATTTATCTGACAGATTTTGGAAGCCAAAGCCAGGAATGGATTTGTAAAGAGGACTGATCCCAGTCTTTCCTTTATGACCTGATCCCTGTTTATAGTCTGTTCCTGGTTTTGGCTTCAAAGATCTGTCAGATAAATCTGTCTGTGTAAACGCACCAATAGATAGATAGGAGATAGATAGATAGATAGATAGATAAATAGATATGAGTTAGGGTCCATTTACACAGACAGATTTATCTGACAGATCTTTGAAGCCCAAACCAGGAACAGACTATAAACAGGGATCAGGTCGTATAGGAAAGACTGGGATCTATATTCTTTTCAAATCCATTCCTGGCTTTGGCTTCCAAAATCTGTCAGATAGATAGATAGGAGATAGATAGACATGAGATAGATAGATAGATAGATAGATAGATAGATAGATAGATAGATAGGAGATAGATAGATAGATAGATAGATAGATAGATAGATAGATAGATAGATAGGAGATAGATAGGAGATGGATAGATAGATAGATAGATAGATAGATAGATAGATAGATAGATAGATAGATAGATAGGAGATGGATAGATAGGAGATGGATAGATAGATAGATAGATAGATAGATAGGAGATAGATAGATACAAAAAAAAGAGAAAAAGCAGCACTGCTCAATTGGCGTTGGGTTGGTGCCAGCGGACCTAGGTCTTGACTCTTGACCGTATTCAAATAGTAAGTAGATAGTCCACAGCACTCAAAGGGTTAACGGTGCGTAATGTAGATTTATTAAAAAAACATAGTGGAGCACATTGTTGTTGTTTTTTTTATAAATCTACGCTTTGCACCGTTAACCCTTTGAGTGCAGTGGGCTATCTACTTACTAGATAGATAGGGGATAGATAGTATATAGATAGATAGATAGATAGATAGATAGATAGATAGGAGATAGATAGATAGGAGATAGATAGATAGGAGATAGATAGAGAGATAGATAGATAGATAGATAGATAGATAGATAGGAGATAGATAATAGATAGATAGGATAGATATCTACTATCTATCATTACATCTACCTATCTATATATCTATCTCCTATCTATCTATCTATCTATCTATCTATCTATCTATCTATCTATCAATCATCTATCTATTATCTATCTATCATTACATCATTTATCTATCTCCTATATCTCTCTACCTAATATCTGCCCCCAGTCACTGTCAAATGCTGCCCTCCCCTCCTCTCCCGCACATACAGTTGGGGTCAGCTATAGGTCAGCACCTCCATGCTCCCCCGGCCTCTCTCCCGCACAGGAAGGAATCCTCTGCCCCTGTCACTCAGTGCTGTAGCACATATATCTGCTGGCAGCGTCCCGGGCAGATCGTCACACACGGCTGCTTCCAGCTTCCTGCCAAAAGATAACGAAGTGCCGATTCCTGTAGGGGACACAGTGCGGTGCCTGGTGGGGGAGGATGTGCCGACATATACCTGACCCCTGCAGCCACTTCATGTACGGGAGAGGGGAGGCCGGGCACACCGTGCAGCTTCCAGAGCCGCCTGGCAGCAGCAGCAGCACTGGGCACACAGCACGCCTGTGCGCAGCCTGTCAGATCTCCAGTCCTCCTCCTCAAGAAGAACAGAGGGGAGCAGAGCATGCGGCCGCCGGTAAGGAGAAGGGAGGGGGGAAATACTGCAGATACCGTCCTGGCAGAGTTGAGGTCGGTTAACCGACGCCAGAGACGGTATCGGTATTTTGACGGTATCCTGCCCAGCCCTACTCTTTAAGCACCCCGAGAAGCTGCGGCCACGCACAGTGAGCGGGCGGAACATTAAAGTGAGCAGAATGTAGGAGCTGTCAGCGTCCTCCTCCTACATTCACTCCCACGCTGGGACGTGCCCTCTCTGGCCGGAGTGATGTTGTGACATCATCACGCCTGCCGGAGGTCCCGTCCCTGCGGCTCGCAAGATGGAGCCAGAAGAGGAGGGGAGCTGCTGCCTGCAGCCACAAAGCGCGGATTAGGATCTGGGGGCATTATTAGTTCATGGGGGAACTTCTGGGGGCATTATTAGTTCATGGGGGCTGTTCTGGGGGCATTATTAGTTCATGGAGGCACCTCTGGGGGCATTATTAGTTTATGGGGGCACAGCAGGGGATCCTACATACAGGGGGCATCCCACATTCCTACTCGCTTTACTGCACATAACACCAAACAGCGCAGTTACTTTGGGAGCCTACAGGAGGGAGAAAGGAAATTGCTAGAAATGCGCGGAGCCTAAGATGTTTGTCTCGCAGGTTCTAAAGAGATGAAAGAAATCATCATGGAGGACTGGACTGGATGAAGAGGAAAAGGGAAAGTGACGCCTCAGATAAAAGAAGACGTCACCTGTGAGTCACTGTATGACGGTTTTCTTATTTTGTAGAACATTATTTAGTAGGGGTGCCCCGAGGTAATTTTTTTTTCCAAGGGGTGCCCCGAGGTGGAAAAGGTTGGGAAGCACTGCTCTATCCTGTTCTCTCTTGCTGTACCTTTGCTGTAAAATTCCATATAAAATCCACTTCCAAAGATGTTCATTAGCAGCTGCTATTAATGGTGGATTCATTATTAACCCCAAGGGTCATTACTACACATTGAAGAAACCATAAATATTGTCTCTTCATGTTACACTCATGTTACAGTTTATTTCAGCAATCAGGTGAATGGCAGTTTTGCTTCTAAAGATGTTCTGCAGCAGCTACTATTAATGCTAGGCTTTAATCTTTAGGTGTATAAAATGACCAGTAGACTATGCAAACATTTTAGTATGTAAAAAAATATATGGAAAGACAGACGTCATCTCAAACAGTAATATATACCAATATTCCATTGATTGCCACGCGCCCCTGCCCCGATTCACGTTTTGGTGTTGGTCTTTGACAAGGTGTTGACAAAGGCAGACACTGAAACATGTTGGTGCACACGTGGTGTGAGTCACACTGATCGTCTCACTACTTAGATCCCAGGTAATCCCAAGATACAGATGGGGGGAGAGCATGGTAGTATGTGTCTTTTTTATCAGGATTTTTTTATCTCTTTTTGCAAAAAAAACAAAAAACACATTTGGGTGCATCTGTTTTTCTATTGACTTCCATCATAAAAAAAAAAACTGTTAAAACTAAGTCAACCTAATTTTTGCGTCCGTTAAAAAAAGGTTGAAACGGATCAAAACAGATGCACACAAATGCATCAGTTTTTTGGGGGAAAAAACGGATTAAAAGAACGGAACAAACGTAGTCTTCCATTTTAAAATAAAAGTAAATAAATAATCACATTTCTGATCTCACATGATAAATGGCGTGAGCGCAAAAACCTGCCAAGTTGAAAAATTGCAGATTTTTTTGTCACATCAAATCCAGAAAATTGTAATAAAAAGCAAGCAAAAAAGTTGCATATGCACAAGTAAGTTACCGATAGAAACTGCAGGTCATGGCACAAAAAATTATACCTCATACAGCTCCATAGACCAAAAAAAAAGCTTTATAAGGATAGTAATAGAGAATTTTTAAACACATTTAGTTTTAAAAGGTTTTTTTGTTTTTTTTTAAAGCAGTCAGGTAAAAGAAAAGTTACATAAATTATCGTAGTTATCACACTGACTTCAGCAACATATATAACATGTCAGTTTTACTATAGAAAAAACAACGTAAACACGCAAAATTCAATTTCCCTGCACAAATAGTTTTTTTTTCATATATGTATATTTACCTTTTCATGTTGTGTCAATCTGGAGGTAAACTTGCTGTTGAGAACTCTGACAGAAGATTATAGATATACTGTAGAAGTTGGAGACAAAGTGCATTGCTATCTTTACTTAATGAACTTTGAGCTTATTTGATAAGAAGTAATCTGTTTACTACACTTGTTTGAAGTGATTGAATGCAACCATTTATTTGTACCATGAACAGTATCTCATGAAAGTGTACCCTAACACGAACATTTTTGTAAGTATTTTATCTTTTTTTTTTAATTGGACAACACTGAAGATATAAAGATGAAACAGACAAAAAAAAGAGATGCAGAGTGCCTCATAGGGTGACACAACCTTGGTCTTAGGTAATTCTTGAGGCCTAAGGAATGCACTAAAAAAATTTACAAAACTTTACAGCAACTTTTGGAGGTTTTGTTTTTACACCACACACCAGTCCTCTCCCCCTGTATACAGACCAAACACACACCAGTCCTCTCCCCCTGTATACAGATCCCACACACCAGTCCTCTCCCCCTGTATACTGAGCACACACACCAGTCCTCTCCCTCGGTATAAAAACCGCGTGTGCACGGGCACATACACACACACGTCCTCTTCCCCTGTATCTCTCCATGTTACTGTGGATATTGGAGCTTCCTTTCCTCTGTTTCTGCAGTGAATGGTGCAGCAGCTCACTACTTCCTGCTTGTAAGCTCAACACAACTCCATCCCTTCTGGTCATGGCCCTGCCCCGCCTGGTGACATCACACTGGGGCTTGGCAATTAAATCGAAATAATTCGATTAATTCGCCTAGAATGCTAGAATCAATTAGATTTTTTGTGTAAATCGTAAATTTGATTTTCACAAAAGATCATTGGGGGTGGAGTGAAGCAAGACAGCGTGGAGAGAGGTTCCGGGGTGGCCAGGAAGGGAGAGGGACACAGGTCAGCCGCGGCTCTGCCATGTAAAAGGCGAGGGCTCTGTTAAGAGGCTGGAGGCCGCCGGTGCCACATCTCTCCGGACCACTCACCCGACACTGTACCGCGCGGCCTCCAGGCTCTTACACGGCAGAGCCGTGGCTGACCTGCGTCCCTCTCCCCTCCCGGCCACACATGCAGGTCCCCAGTCTGTGGAGGAGGCTGCAGGGACTGTAGAATAGGGTGATAGCGTTGCTGCAGGTCCTGGAGCTGTATAGCGGGATCAGGGGTGCACAATCCCGCTATACAGCTAGTTTTGGCTGAAGTCGGAGTCGGAAAAATGTACCAACTCCAGCTTTAAAAATTTTTTAGAACAATTTAATTGAGTTTTGATATGAATTTTATAAGTTTTGCTCATCAATATATATTATGAAACCATAAAGAAGGTGGAATAAATCCACCAAAAAAACAAATGCAGGACCAGATGTAAAGAAATATATGTTTTTTCTTTTATTCACATATATGTAGAAAAATTATATACAAAACACTTTAAAAACAGTATAGGAGCTGATACATAGACAGATCCCCAAAGAAATTGGTGGTAGTAGATAGAAAAACACAATTAATATCCACAATACAAAGTATATAAAGTATATACTTTATAAGCATTGGGCATATATCTAAACAATGTTATATAAAATGGTGTGCAAAACAAATACAAAACCAATATCCTTATCCATATATACTACCCATAAAGATTGTCCTTAGTGCAGTGACCACCATACCACTCACCCGACGCGCGTTTCGCGTATTAGCTTTATCGAGGGTGATGTCACAAGTGGCAGGCTCTCCTTATCTATATCACAGTCAACCAATCGTAAACGTACCCCACATGTGTTGTGTATAGATGTAATCAATCGCCATAATGCGTCTGCCTCGGCAACCCGGAAGTGACGTCATCTCGGAGTCACGTGTAATCACATGACCGGAGCCAATCACACTCATATATATATATATATATATATATATATATATATATATATATGTCTCAAAGAGAATATATTACCATACACCTTATATAAACCCCCACATTGTTGAAGCTATAATACTCACATGTGATACGTACATAATGCACACCAGACCGGATGTGATGTAATGTCACATGGTCACTCCGGCTGGTCACATGATAGCAAGTAACGTCATAGACCGGAAGTGTCCCAGACGTTGTACTTACATGGATCACATGTGCAATCAGGTGACCAGGCTTCAGTCACATGATCGCATATCTGGAAACATCAAATTTATTGTTTATTGACATATGTTGGCAGCAGCAGAGGAGGGATACCTCTTATGTGTTTATGTCTCGCTCAATGAGATTCTTAGCGGCGTATCACCCTTTGATGTGATGCTCCGCTCTGCCGCTGGATGTTTAGTACCGTTTGTGTGGAATGTACTGAATTGTTTGTCACACAGTTGTCCTTGTTGTTGAGGACCACTGCCTTTCCAACTTTTTTCTTTGTTAATGGAAAAACTAAAATAATAAAGAGTTTAAAAAAAAGTAATAATAAAATTGACATAATTAAATATATACAAATCACTTTTCTCAATATAGTTGTGCTGGTATATAAATAGTGTTCATATTATTTAAACTTGACAATCAGTCCAGTGTGTGTGAAAAAGATATGCGATATAGAATAAAGTGTGATATACATGTGATTGTGTGTATGAAAATTAAGATAAAGGGTGTGTGAAACACAGCGAATGAAAATGAAGATAGAAAAGAAAAAAAATAAAAATGAGAAAAAAATAAAAATATATAAAAAAGTTTTTATGTAAGAAGATATATGTAAAAATGAATTAAATATATGTGAAGTGTGATAATGTGAATGTGTGAAGGAGTATTGTGTTATTTGTAAAACGTGTGAGAGTGAACATAGTGCAAATTGTTAACATGTTCAAGTATAGTGGACATAATGTGCATAATTGCATATCATTCACTTAGGGAGTGAAAGATAGAATAAAATATGTGAAACATAGCCTCCCCTTTTGCATTATATGGCGTATACAAAGCTATGTAACCATGTAGCCAAAACCACCATTACATACACCAACGTAATACTCTTAGCCGTTCCAGACAATATATATATATATATATATATATATATATATATATATATATATATATATTGCACAGCATCCCAGGCCCACCCACGGGCTCAATAAAATCATGATAATTGTGCATATTGCACTATGCCCAATGCCACAGTACCAAATGATTAGGGGTAAGGAAGCCCAGTGCTATGTGCCAAAAGGGGGGAGGGGGGGGCTAATACCAAGCAGACGAAAAATAAGGCTGTTTACAATTGAAAAGAACAGACGCCGAAATCTTGCATCCATCTCTTCACACATGGGAAAAGAACAGTTGACCAACCTTCAAAACCTAAAATCCTATACGAACAAATAGACAAATGAATGAGAGACATAAAAATACCTTTATTACGTACAGTACATAAATAAAATGTCTCAAAGGAGACAATATAAAATTTTAAAATTGAAGGAAGAAGAAAGAAATTAAATTAAAACAAGTAAGAGAAAAAAAAAAGGAAAGCCCCTTACTTGGACGAAAGAGGAACAAATGATTCAAACTTCATGTCCACGTAGAACAGGATCCAAAGTCCTGTAGATAAAAATAATAATGACGATAGATGAGCGGACAGGAGCAAAGATCGTCACTATTACAGATAGGATACGAAGCTGTTACCTTCGTTTAATCTAAACGGGGCAACTGTATTTAGAAGGTATATCCATTTGGTTTCTTTTTGAGCCAAATGTTGTTTCAAATCTCCTCCACGCATATTGGCATATACTCGGTCAATGCCTCTAAACATTAGTAGTGTTTCATCACAATCGTGGACTTGTTTGAAATGTCGAGGAATTGTTTTAAGTTCAGAGCAATCCACCGTGTTCTTGGCTGCTCGTTTATCCAAGACATGCTCTCTTACTCGACTTTCAACTGGCGTGATGTCATGCCCATATAAATTTTCTTGCACGGACAGACAGCATAATATATTACCCCTTTGGTCTCACAATTTATTGAATGGCAAATGGAGTATTCCTTTGACCCATTTGAACTGCAAAATCCTGTCTCCTGACCCATATTGGGGCAAGCAACACATTCCACATACCATTCATTATTCATTTTTAGCACACAGGTTTTTGTGTAAGTATCACATCACGTTTTGCATGGCACTTTCACTGGCACTGAGCACTATTTTATTTATTTTTTTGCACATTATTTTGGGGCACTGTCACTTTAAAGATGTGGTATTCTTCATTTTTTTATATTCCTATATATATGTATCTATGTCCTTTAGACACACATGACGAAAACACTGTCATGTGACCTTTTTGGTCACATGGTCACGGGAGTAAACTTACTATTCTTTCTTTATATCTAATTTGGATGTATATGTTAGCTGATTTAGTTAGTAATTGTACAATGATTAATATTGTAGCCTAATCTTTATTATATTTGATGTTTCCAGATATGCGATCATGTGACTGAAGCCTGGTCACCTGATTGCACATGTGATCCATGTTAGTACAACGTCTGGGATACTCGCTATCATGTGACCAGCCGGAGTGACCATGTGACATTACATCACATCCGGTCTGGTGTGCATTATGTACAGATCACATGTATTATAGTATTAGAGTATTATAGCTTCAACAATGTGGGGGTTTATATAAGGTGTATGGTAATATATTCTCTTTGAGACATATATGAGTGTGATCGTCTCTGGTCATGTGATTTCACGTGACTCCGAGATGACGTCACTTCCGGGTTGCCGAGGCAGACGCATAATGGCGATTGATTACATCTATACACAACACATGTGGGGTACGTTTACGATTGGTTGACTGTGATATAAATAAGGAGAGCCTGCCACTTGTGACATCACCCTCGATAAAGCTAATACGCGAAACGCGCGTCGGGTGAGTGGTATGGTGGTCACAGCACTAAGGACAATCTCTATGGGTAGTATATATGGATAAGGATGTTGGTTTTGTATTTGTTTTGCACACTATTTTATATAAAAAAAAATTTTTCTTTTCTTTTATATATATATATATATATTTTTTTTTTTTTTATTTTATTACTACATTTTCAAATGAAAACACAATACAAAAAAAAAAAACATCCAATAAAGGGAAATACAAAAATTCATCTACTACCATGTTCTCCCCTACCTACCCAACCCTCCCTATTCCCTTTGCCGCTGGGGGGGGGGGGGGGGGGGAAATAAAAAATAAAGAAATATAAACATCATAAATAAAACATCTCATATTTCTGTACATACACTCTCCATTTTTCATAAGTCGGAGGTTGTGGGGACATCCACGCTCTTACAATCACAAGCCTGGCGTAAAATAACAACCTGCCCAATTTCTCCCTCTGTTTAATCGAGACCTTAATTCCAGAGGTATCTCCTAAGATAATAGTAACTGGAGAACAGGGTACTTCAGTTTGCTCTTTATTTGTTATCTCTTGAAGCACAGGTTTCCAAAAACTATCCAATTCTGAGCAGGTCCACATCATGTGTCCAAAGTCCGCCTCCAGGTAATCACACCTCGGGCACCGACATGACCCTTGCTCCTTAAACTTAGCCAGAAACCTAGGAGTATAATACAGCCTATGCACCAGATTAAACTGTATCATACGATGATTCCCTGATTTAGATACTTTTCTTACATTCAGAAATATCTGTCTCCATTGTTCTTCACTTATTTGCCCAATTTCTTGCTCCCATTTTCCCCTACTCCCACTGGACACCTCCTTCCTTACTAACAGATATCTATAAATGAAAGACACCACTTTTCGTTTAATTAGAGAGCCCCTGATCTTATCTACCAGCCCATCCCCCTCTATCTTCAATCCCTGCTTATTCACACATTCTACCAGGGCAGAGTATAATTGGGCATAATCTAGCCAGTATTTACTTGGCACATTAAACTCTTCTTGTATTCGCGCCCATTTCTTAACCCTCCCTTCCCACATAATATCTGATAAGTACCGTACTCCCGCGTTAAACAGACCAGTGCTTATATCTAGCCCTTTCGTACCCAGAGACTTATTTAGCCATAAGTGGGTGAAACCAAAAGTCCCCTCAATTCCCAACATCCTTCTCACTGACTTCCAAACCCTATACAAATCCGTTAACATGACTCTCTTCTTCCCCTTATCTTGGGCTAGTATCCCCATTTCCATCTTCTGTATTATATCTAGTTCATTCCAGTACCCATTACCTCCCAATTGGCCAAGAAAACTATTTGTGGTGTCCCTAGTAAACCAATAAAGCTGGGATGCTAGGTGATATAATTTCATGTCTGGGATACCCAACCCTCCCTTCTCCAGAGGCATAGTAAGGACATCCAGCTTTATTCTTACTCTCCTTCTTCCCCAAATTAAGTCGTTTATTAGTTTTTTAATTCTCCTGAAGTATTTCTCACCTATCCAGGTGGGAGCTACCCCCAAGACAAACAATAACTTGGGGAGAAGGATAGTTCTTAACAATACAATCCTATCCATTCTAGTAAGGGGCAGCCTATGCCACACTAACACCTTTCTCTCCAGTTCACTTATCGTCCTCTTAAGATTTAACTCATTAAACTGTTCTATCCTATTTGTTATATGGATCCCCAGGTACTTAAACCCTTCATCCTTATTAAGCACTCTCACTGGGAGATCTCTGAAATGCAGATCAGAACCCACTGGCATAAGAATAGATTTATCCCAGTTCATTAACATTCCCGAGAATCTCCCATTAGTTTGAATCAGCTCTATAATCCTAGGAACCGCTCTCTCCGGGTCCTTAAGGAAGAAAAGAATGTCATCCGCATAGAGTGTCACTCTGTCCCCTCCACCCCTCGCCCCGAACCCTTCTATCACTAAATCAGTCCTTATCTGGGAGGCCAAGGGCTCCATACAGAGGGCGAAGAGAAGAGGAGAGAGGGGACACCCCTGCCTAGTACCTCTCTCTAACTGAAAACAAGAAGAGTTCTGACCATTAACCATAACTGCGGCTTTAGGATCCCTATAGAGTATCTTTATCATTCCTATAAATTTGGGCCCAAATCCAAACTTATTAAGAACTTCCCACAGATACTCCCACTCCACCCTGTCAAACGCCTTAGCTGCGTCCAAAGACAGGATAGAGTGGGAGGTCGGGGCCTCCAGTAATTGCATATTTTCAAAAACTCTTCTAACATTGAACTTGGCCATTCTCCCGGGAATAAACCGTGACTGATCCTCGTGAACCAGTTCTCCCATTATATTATTTAACCGATTGGCCAACACTCTTGCGAAGATCTTAGCGTCAGTGTTTATTAATGATATTGGTCTATACTACTCTAGCAACAAACCATCCTTCCCCCCCTTTAAAATTAATGTAATTAAGGCCTCTCTCATTGAGGGCGATAAATAACCCACATCAATTGAATAATTTAAGGCTTCCAAAAGGGGAGGGAGCAACTCCTCTTTATGTTCTTTATACAGGCTATAAGGGATACCATCCATACCCGGGGATGAACCAACCTTAACCCCTTCTAATGCATTCTTCAGCTATTTTAAGTTCAGGGGTTTATCTAAGTTCTCCCTTTGTTCTTCCGTTACCCTAGGCAGCTCAATCCCCTCCAGATATTCCAGCAAGCCCTTCTTCTCATATATAACCTCCGAGTGGTATAGGTTTTTAAAGAAATTTACAAACTGTATTAATATATCACCACCATTTACTATGTGACCAGAGTGAGTCTTAATCGCGAATATGTTCCTATTCGCCTCCTGATTTCTGATTATCGCCATTAAGCCCTTATTTGGTACTCCTGCCCCTAAGAATCTTCTCTTACAGAGAAAACCTGCCTGATTCTTAGCCTTTTGGAATAGATAATTATGAAGCTCTTCCTGTTTCTCAATTAAGTTATTTCTCAATTCTGGGGATGGTCTGCTCATGTACTCCTCACTCTCTTGAACCTTCTTTTTAAGCCCCTCTTCCCTATTCCTAAAATCTTTCCTTAATTTACTAATTACCCCAAAATATTTACCCCTGATATAAGCCTTAAGCATATCCCAAACCATGTGTGATGAGGCTGTGTTTTTATTTATTTCCCATATTTCTTTAAATTCCTTCCCAATGTCACCCTTTTGCTCAATCAAATCCAGCCAATCACTATTTAATCTAATGGGCCTAATAACTTTATCAGTGCACGTGATTATCTCAGCTAAAATAGGTGAGTGATCAGACAAACTCCTTACTAAGTGATCTATCTTTCCTATCCTTCTAAGCATATAATTATTAACTAGAATCATATCTATTCTTGAAAATATTTTATTTGTTCTATTCCAACAAGTGTATGTCCTACCATCAGGGTTTCTCATCCTCCACACATCTATTAACCCGTGTTCCCTAACAATATCAACTAGAGGTGACTTATTCTGTGTTTGTTTCCCCAAATCATTAATTCTCCTCCTATCAATCAGTTCGTCCATGACGATATTAAAATCTCCAACCACCAAAACCGGACAACCCACATACTCCTTGGTGAATTTGAATACCAGCTCAAGGACTTGCCTTTTGAAAGGAGGAGGAATGTAAACCGCAGCAATTATACACTCAACCCCCTCTAATCTTCCGTGTAAAAAGACAAATCTCCCGTCCATATCCACTTTTTTATTTTTTAGCACCCAATTAATTTTGTAATGTACAAAAATAGCTACCCCCCGTGAGTAATTAGAATAAAGAAAGTGATACTGAGCAGACCAACATCCCTTTGTGAACCTATGGGCAGTGTCGCATGTGAAATGTGTTTCAGTTAGGGCCACAATCGCAGGCAAAAAAAATTTTATATATTGAAATATTGCCAACCTTTTGTTTCTGTCCCCCAACCCCCTAACATTCCAACACAGAATTTTTACCATATGAAAACAAACAAAAATAAATTATTTTATTATTACATCAGCATTATTACCTCAGTAACCCTTTTGCTCTAGCCACTCATTGGCTTCACCAGGGGAATTAAAAAAACGTGACTGCTCCTCATATATTATCCTCAGTTTTGCCGGAAACAAAAGAGAGTATTTAATATTATGATCTCTCAGCCTCTTTTTGATCTGGAAAAACTCACCCCTCCTCTTTTGAGTGTCATGTGCATAATCAGGGAAGAAAGAAATTTTGTTGTTATTATATCTCAGTTCTCCCATGCCTCTGGCTTCTCTTAAGATCATGTCTCTATCCCTGTAGGACAGTAATTTCATCACAATAGGTCTAGGGTGAGCACCACTCGGGGGCCTCCGAGCCGGCACCCTGTGAACCCGCTCTAAGCTGAAATTTAAAGAAAACTTATCCTTACCAAAGGTAGTGACCAACCAATTTCTCATCCATTCATTTAAGTCCCTACTCTCTGTTCCCTCCGGAAGACCAATTAATCTTAAATTATTCCGTCTGTCTCTATCCTCCATCTCATTAAGTTTCTTTCGCAGCTCCAAGTTTTGGCTGACAGATTCTTCTGTCAGTTTTTTGATCTTACATAACTCATCCTCCAAGTCACTGACTCTTTGCTCCACCCCGGTAAATCTTTCCCTAATCAGATTCATGTCTGCTCGAAGCAGGGTAATATCGGATCCGATAGATCCCACTTGCGTACTCAACGCCGCAATGGACCCGTCACATTTTTTAATGGCTGTTAAAATTTCCCCCAACCAACCCGGTTGTTCCACTGAACTATTCCCTACAAAGCTGGTCTCCATACTCTCGTCAGGTCCTTTACTTATTCCACCTGATTTACTGCTAGCTCCTGGGGAACTGAAGATTTTATTTATCTTCCCTGAAGCCTTAGTCTCCTTAACCTCCCTGGCAGCATTGCCTACTTTCCTCGTCATCTTCCCTGCACCCCGTCTCTGCCCCACAATTTAAAGGTCAAAATATAACAACACACACAAAAAAAAAAAAAAAAAAAACAATTATAAATAAATACAATATGTACAACTGATTCCTCTAAGCTCAAAAAAGGGGGGCAATTAAAGCTGAGGATAAGACCATTCAGCTTTTTGTTGGTCCGACAGTCCGGGGCAGGAAAATCCCTATATCTGCCACAAGGGCAGTAGTATCACTGCCAAAAAGCACAAGCAACGCAGTCTGCAGTCACACAGCAGGGCTGACAGTCTCTCCAGTGGTGATTAATATCATACGTTTCCTTAACATGAAGTTCGAGCACAGTCTATGGAAGTTGTAACACTGTTAGCCCAGCTTAAAGCTATCAGAGATGAGACTGCAGTTACTAGTAACAGGGCATCAGTTAGTAATGAGTTAGTAGCAGAATAGCTCAGCCAACAAGGCCAATACATAAACTGCCCTTTCCAGCAGAACAGTCAAAAGTCACACAGCAGGGCTGACTATTTCTCAATGATGGTTAATGCCATACGTTTCCTTGACATGGAGTTCACACACAGTCTGTAATTATTGTAGTACTGTAAGGACACAGCTTGTTTATCCAGTAACATTCTTAATAAGGACCCAGCTTAGCACTATCAGAGATGCAGTTACAGTTATTAATAATTAGGCATCATTTAGTAGTTAGTTAATAGCCGAAAAGCAGAAATGCTTGGCCAGCAGGGCCAAAACACAAACAGCTCTCTCAAGTAGCGCGATTTAGTCACACCGCAAGACTCACAGTCACACAGCTGGTCACGTTACCCTCCCTCTCGGGGACTCCGATCATCCTCCTCTTCAGGCAGACGTCCTTGCTGCGTCCCTGGGTCCGCTCTCACCGATCCCACAGGGTCCAAAACAATGCCGTGTCGCACCAGGACTTAATGCCTTGCCCCCGTCCTCTTCCTCTATCGGCTTCCCTTGCCTTGCCTCAGGGCCGCTCTCACCGGTCTCTCAGTGCTCTTACAATGCCTTGTTGCACCGGGGCTTCAGTTGCTGTAGCAGGGGCAGACTGCGGGTTGCCACCGTCCGACCAGCCCAGCACGCCACAGGTAAGTTCCAGGCGGGAGACTACGCTCACTTGCAGTGAAGAGTGCCCCGCTATAGACACACGTGCTCGTCAGCTGCCATAAACTTCCAGCATGCAGCTATCAGAGCTGTTCCACCTCGAGCGTCCACCGACCTCAGCCCGCAATAAAGCCGTCTCTTTCACTCTACTCCGGCTAGGCTCATGGGTCACCTCGGTTCAGTTCAGGATCTAGGAAGGAACGCCAGGCGAGGCGCACCTCAGCTACGCCTCATGCTCCTCCCCCACTATTTTATATAACATTGTTTAGATATATGCCCAATGCTTATAAAGTATATACTTTATATACTTTGTATTGCGGATGTTTATTGTGTTTTTCTATCTACTACCACCAATTTCTTTGGGGATCTGTCTATGTATCAGCTCCTATACTGTTTTTAAAGTGTTTTGTATATAATTTTTCTACATATATGTGAATAAAAGAAAAAACATACATTTCGTTACATGTGGTCCTGCATTTGTTTTTTTGGTGGATTTATTCCACCTTCTTTTTGGTTTGGTATATAGGGTTTGCAGGAGGACCTTTTTATACATTGGATCACATATAGGTACAAATATATATTATGAGCAACATTCTAATAGGACACTGGCCCTATTACATAAGGGTGGTCAAGGAAAAGTTGCCGGTCACTATTTGGCAGTTTGTTTCAAAGCTGGAAGAGTAATTGTGAGGGGGGAGATCTGTGCTGTTCACTTCCTGGATGTTTGATGACTGTATATAGGCAGCAGTGTAATATAAAGAAATCCTGTGTAAGGGCGGGTTCACACTACGGAATTCTCGCAGACAATGTCCGCGGAATTCCGTCAGCTGTTCGCCCGCACGGGCACGCGCTTTTCCGCCGGCTCCATAGACACCATTCTATGGGCCGGCGTATTCCACGATCCGCTAAAAGAAGTGACATGACACTTCTTTCAGCGTATAGCGGAATACGCCGGCCCATTGAATGGTGTCTATGGGGCCGGCGGAAAGGCGCCCTGATGTGCGTGCGGACAACTGACGGAATTCCGCGGACATTGTCCGCGAGAATTCCGTAGTGTGAACCCGCCCTTACAAAGAGGAGGAGGAGAAGCCATAAGTAGTGTAGCAGTAACCTCTGTCCTCAATGTGTTTTTGTTTAGTGTTCTATTGCGGCAGCTGTGTGTGTGCGCAAGCTATGGCTGCAGCAGGCTGTGTGTGTGTGTGTGCTATGGCTGCAGCTGTGTGTGTGTGTGTGTGTGTGTGTGGTGTGTGTGTGTGTGCTATGGCTGCAGCAGGCTGTGGGTGTGTGTGTGCGCGCGCTATGGCGTGCCCCCACACCTACAGTGACCCCTCTATATCACTGTGTTAGAAACATAGAAGATTGTCAGCAGGAAAAGACCACTTGCTCCATCTAGTCTAGTTGTGAGTAGTTCAGGACATGGAGGCTGGAGACTGGCAACATCCACTGCACACACACAGGAGAATCTGCTTTATATCTTTCCTCGTTCCCTCAGAAGTCGCCCCAGGATCATATAGGACATTAGGGAGAAGCTGCTGAGCCAGTGTGATAAATAACTCTCCTGGTATCTGACTGGCCATTTATGAAGGAGCAGGAGTCGAAGTCGGTCCTGATAAAATTCATGAGTTGGATTCGGTGCTGCGGCTTACCGACTCCACAGCCTCCATAATGCCCCTAATATGCCTCCATACAGTAATAATGCCCCCTAATGTGCCCTCCATATAGTAATAATGCCTTCATTGCTGAGCCCTCCATAGTAATAACACCTCTGCTGTGTCCTCTATATAGTAATGCCCATGCTGTGCCTCTCATAATAATAATGCCAACTGTTGTGCCCTACATATAGTGATAACATACCCCCTGTTGTGCCTTTAATCATAATAATGACCCTAAGGCTTTCCCTTCAGTATAAATACCCCCCTCCTTGCTCTGCCTCTAGTAACAATATCCCCCATGCTGCCCCCCTCAGAATAAATACCCCCCTCCCTGCTCTGCCTCTAGTAACAATGTCCCCCATGCTGCCACCCTCAGAATACCCCCTCCCTGCTCTGCCTCTAGTAACAATGTCCCCCATGCTGCCCCCCTCAGAATAAATACCCCCTCCCTGCTCTGCCTCTAGTAACAATGTCCCCCATGCAGCCTCCCTCAGAATAAATACCCCCCTCCCTGCTCTGCCTCTAGTAACAATGTCCCCCATGCTGCCCCCTCAGTATAAATGTCCCCCGAATGCTGTGCCCCCACATAAAAAAAAAAAATCCTACTCACCCAAATGGGGCTGTGTGGCTGCAGGGAGCAGCTCTTCTCTTTATTCTGGCTCCATCTTGCGAGCCGCAGGGAGGGAACCTCTGGCAGGCGTGATGACGTCATATCATCACGCCTGCTGCAGAGGTCACGACCCAGAGTTTCATAGGCTGCTGGCATGAAGTGACGGTGGCCTATGGGATTGAATGTAGGAGCAGGACGCTGACAGGTCCTGCTCCTACATTCTGCTCAACTGAATGTTCCGCCCGCTCACTGTGTGAGTGGGCAGAACATTTAACTGTTCGGTACATCCCTAGAAGCTGCGCGGCCACAGCTTCTAGGGATATTAAAGTTACAGTTCTCTTCTGGATCCCGCAGCACCCCTGGCGGGTTCTCCTGGCACCCCAGTGTGTCGCGGCACCCCGGTTGGGAACCGCTGTTCTAGCATCTACCCTTCCCTCCTCTCACAGTGCAGAGACCCCCAATCATTACTATAAGGCTTGCGCAGCCCCACACGACTTCACACCAACCTCTGGCAGCTACATTCCAGCATCACCACACACACCTGACCCTGCAGAACATGCATAACAGTGCACCCACACACCCTGCAGACCATCACAGATCTGTGCAGCCACAGACCCCTGACCCTGCAGAACGTCGCACCCACAGACCCCTGACCCTGCAGAACATCACATTACAGAGCACCCACACACCCCTAACCCTGCAGAACATCACATAGAGCACCCACACACCCCTGACCCTGCAGAACATCATATAACAGTGTACACACAGCCCCCAAATCATCATACAAGTGCTCCCTGACCCTGCTGAACATCACAGAACAGTGCCTTCAATATGGCTTACCTACTGCAGATGGAATACACTGCACAAAAAGCCTGGGAAACCAGCCGGCTCATAGAAAGCCTAGCAGAAGAAAATAGCTAATCCCACACGAGACTGGTCACATGGTCATGACGTCATCAAAGGTCCTTTACACCTCCTTCTGGGCACTCCATTGTAGTTTGGTAGTGACTGAATCCCATACCGTAAAGGGACCTTGCTGGGGGCGGGCACACAGCTCCCAGGCAAGGCCCGCCCCGGCCAGATTTCATTGGCTGCTTCGCTCTGGGCTTCCTAGTAGTCAAAATCAGACCCTGGTGGTGGTGGTCAGATTGTGGGTACGGAGTTGCTTGAAATGTCTAGAATATATACCTTCTCAGTGGAGAGAATACATTCTAGCCATTTCAGCACAGAACATGCTAGAGTGTATCCCCTGCAGGGAGAAACTCAGAAGAGAGGATACACTTTAGCATGTTCAGTACTTAACCCCTTATGGACCGGGCCTAAAATGGCCTTAAGGACCGGAGCAAATTTTATGAATATAACCAGTGTCACTTTATTCATTAATAACTTTGGGATGCTTTTACCTATCCGGCTGATTCTGAGATTGTTTTCTCGTGACATATTGTACTTCACATTTCTTGTAAATTGGAGTCGATACTCATAACGAATCTTTATGAAAAAAACCAAAATAACGTGAAAAATTGTAAAAAAAATGCATTTTTCCAACTTTAAACCTTTTCTGCTTATACAGAAATGGTTATGCCACATAAATTATATATTAAATAGCATTAGCAACATTTCTACTTTATGTTGGCGGCATTTATTAAACTTTTTTAGACAATAGAAAGCGTAAAACATTAGCAGCAAATTTCCAAATTTTCAGTAAAATTTCAAAATCAGATATTTTTACGGACCTGTTCAGGTTTAAAGTGTATTTGAGGGGACTGTATGTTAGAAAGCCCCACAAAGCACCCCATTTCAGAAACTGCACCCCCCAAACTCTTCAAAAGCACATCCAGTCACAGAAATAAAAGCTAAGTGTGTAAGAAATTTGAAAATTTTAATTTTCTGTGCACAGATTTTATTGTAATCCAATATTTTTCATAATTATAAACCTATTACCAGAGAAATGCACCCCAATATTTATTGCCCCGTTTCTGCAGTTTATAGAAATACCCCATATGTGGCCCTATCGCGCTATTTGACGCAATCACAAGCCTCAGATATAAGGGAGCGCCTAGTGCATTTCAATGGCTCCGTTATATTTGGTCATTTCTGACTGTACCACTTCAGCTTGGCAGAGGCTCTGGGGTGCCAAAACCTATAAAACACCACTTAAGGGACACCATTCAGAAAACTACACCCCTCAAGGAATGTAACAAGGGGTGCGGTGAGCATCTGGACCCCACAGTTGCTTCACAGATTTTCCCAACAATATGGCGTGAAAAAAGACAAAAGTATTTTTTACACTAAAGTGTTGTTCTAGACTTCAATTTTTCATAAAAGGGAGAAAAAAAACACAAAACATGTAGCGCAGTTTCTCCCGAGTACAGAAATACCCCACATGTGGACATAAAGTGCTAGGCGGGCGCAGCACGAGCCTCCAAAGGGAAGGAGCGCCAATTGGCTTTTGGAATCTGGATTTCACTGGAATGGATTTCAAGGGCCACGTCGCATTCACAGAGCCTTCGTGCTGCCAAAACGCTGGAAACCCCCCACAAGTGACCCCATTCTGCAAACTACACCCCTCAAGGAATCTAACAAGGGGTGCAGTGAGCATATGGACCCCACTGGTGACGGGCACAAATGTGGAACAATGTGACGTGAAAGCGAAAAATTTAATTTTTTCACTTTCACGGCACAAATGTGCCTGTCATCAAGGGGTCCATACAGGGGTGATTCTAGCCTCTCTGCTGCCCGAGGCGAACTATAGGATGACGCCCCCCCCCCGGTCAATCCGCCCACATTATAATCCACTACTGCCCCCCCCCCCCCCAACTGCTGTCCCCAATAAACATAATGTTTGGTCCCTTGCTGCACAGAGGATGTCAGGAGAGGAGGGTGCTGATCTTATAGGGGAGGTCACAGCAGCACAGAGGAGGTCAGGAGAGGAGGGGGCTGATCTTATAGGGGAGGTCCCAGCAGCACAGAGGATGTCAGGAGAGGAGGGTGCTAATCCTATAGGAGAGGTCCCAGCAGCACAGAGGATGTCAGGAGAGGAGGGTGCTAATCCTATAGGAGAGGTCCCAGCAGCACAGAGGATGTCAGGAGAGGAGGGTGCTAATCCTATAGGAGACGTCCCAGCAGCACAGAGGATGTCAGGAGAGGAGGGTGCTGATCTTTTAGGAGATGGTCCCCCTCTTCCCCCCTTATAGATGGACCCCCTCTTCCCCCCCTTATAGATGGTCCCCTCTCCCTTATAGATGGCCCCCCTCTCCCCCCCCCCCTTATAGATGGCCCCCCTCTTTCCCCTCCCTTATAGATGGTCCCCGTCTCCCCCCTCCCTTATAGATGGTCCCCCTCTCCCCCCTCCCTTATAGATGTCCTCCTCTCCCCCCCTTCCTTATAGATGGTCCCCCCTCTCCCCCTCCCTTATAGATGGTCCCCCTCTCCCCCTCCCTTATAGATGGTCCCCCTCTCCCCCCTCCCTTATAGATGGTCCCCCTCTCCCCCCTCCCTTATAGATGGTCCCCCTCTCCCCCCCCCTTATAGATGGTCCCCCTCTCCCCCTCCCTTATAGATGGTCCCCCTCTCCCCCCCCCCTTATAGATGGTCCCCCTCTTCCCCCCTTATAGATGGTCCCCCTCTCCCCCCCCTTATAGATGGTCCCCCCTCCCTTATAGATGGTCCCCCTCTCCCCCCCCCCTTATAGATGGCCCCCCTCTCGCCCTCCCTTATAGATGGTCCCCTTCTTTCCCCCCTCCCTTATAGATGGTCCCCCTCTCCCCCCCCCCCCCTTATAGATGGTCCCCCTCTTCCCTCTCCCTTATATATGGTCCCCCCCCTGCACAGCAGATAAAACAAAAAACAGCACACAACTCACCTGCCATCCGTTCCCCCGTCGAGCCTCTCTGGTCTGGTCCCGGCTGATGTGCGGCTGCCCGGGGTGTCCCGTCCTGTCCCCGGCATCAGAGAGCTCCCCGTGCGCCTGTGGCTGTGACTTCCAGTGCACAGGGAGCTCTCTGATGCGCGCGCTGCCGGAGACAGGATGGGACACCCCGGGCAGCCGCTCATCAGCCGGGGGACTAAAGGCTGCATTCCCACGTTCCGTGGAATGCCGGTACCGGAGACCCCCGAGCCCGGACAGCATCTGTAATTAGATGCTGGGAGCGGGGGAGACTGTATTCATAAGCGCCGCGCTGTAGTAACAGCACCGCACGGCTGATTCATTACACCGCGGCGCTTATGAATACAGTCTCCCCCGCTCCCAGCATCTAATTACAGATGCTGTCCGGGCGCGGGGGTCTCTGGTACATGGTACAATCAGTGGCGGATTATAATGTGGGCGGCCACCCGAACCGCCCATATTATAATCTGCCACTGAATGCCGCCCCTAGGGGCGTAGCTAATGTCTCTTGGGCCCTGGTGCAAGAGGTCAACTTGGGCCCCCCCTTTCTCGATGCTATTGGTATATATATATATCTCAAGACTGATATTACCAATAATACCAGTATACAGGAAATATTATCACCGCCATACTGTTACTAATCAAATCCTGTTTACTGAGAACAATATTGCCAATAATACCAGTACACAAGGGGAAATATTACCGCCACACCACAACCATCACCACCATATTGTTACTGACCAAATCCAGTATACTAAATCCAATAAAACACAGTACCAGATAACAAGTAACAAATAATACCACCTCATAGTGACTAACACCACCGCTGCTACTGAATATAATCCTCTGTACATAGACCAATATCACTTCATACAGTCATATAGAGGTGGACTAACTGTAGACAGGATCTATACACCATATACATTACAGTGCAGTTATATCAAGTGACTCACAGGGGACGTCTTCTCTGATCGGAGTTCTTCCCTTTTCATCTTCTCCATCTGTTGTGGGCGATTTTGAGAACTTCTCTGGGCCACAAATCCACAGAATCTGCCATAGACATATTAGGCTCCTCACACTGACACCATCATCTCTCTAAAAACTGCACATCTGTACTGTCCCCTTTACACCCTCATTTAGTAGGTAGCCCTGACACTATGTGACCCCCCTTAAAGTACATGCCCCCCTCTGTGCATGCCCTATTGTATACACCCCCCATGTAGTCCACCTTATAGATGGCCCCCAATGTTTCCCCCTTATAGATGGCCCCCTGTGTTGTCCCTCTTATAGATGCCCCCCATGTTATCCCCCATATAGATGGCCCCCCATTTTATCCCCCTTACAGATGCCCCCCATGTTGTCCCCTCCTCCTGCCCCTTTATCACCATACTACTACCCCTTTCATCCTCCTGCCCTTTCATAATCATACTACAAACACCTCCATCATAATACTACCACCCCCTTCATCCTCCTGCCCTTTCATCATCATACCACTACACCCTCATCATCATACCACTACACCCCCCATCATCCTCTTGTTCCTTAATCATCATACCACTACACCCCCCATCATCCTCTTGTTCCATCATCATCATACCACTACACCCCTCATCATCCTCTTGTTCCATCATCATACCACTACATCCTCATCATCCTCTTGTTCCATCACCATCATACCACTACACCCCCCATCATCCTCTTGTTCCATCATCATCATACCACTATATCCCCCATCATCATACCACTACACCCCCATCATCCTCTTGTTCCATCATCATACCACTATACCCCCCATCATCCTCTTGTTCCATCATCATCATCATACCACTACACCCCCCATCATCCTCTTGTTCCACCATCATACCACTATACCCCCCATCATCCTCTTGTTCCACCATCATACCACTACACCCCCCATCATCCTCTTGTTCCACCATCATACCACTACACCCCCCATCATCCTCTTGTTCCACCATCATACCACTATACCCCCATCATCCTCTTGTTCCATCATCATACCACTATACCCCCCATCATCCTCTTGTTCCATCCTCATACCACTACACCCCCCATCATCCTCTTGTTCCATCCTCATACCACTACACCCCCCATCATCCTCTTGTTCCATCATCATACCACTACACCCCCATCATCCTCTTGTTCCATCATCATACCACTACACCCCCCATCATCCTCTTGTTCCACCATCATACCACTATACCCCCATCATCCTCTTGTTCCATCATCATACCACTATACCCCCCATCATCCTCTTGTTCCATCCTCATACCACTACACCCCCCATCATCCTCTTGTTCCATCATCATCATACCACTACACCCCCCCATCATCCTCTTGTTCCACCATCATACCACTACACCCCCATCATCCTCTTGTTCCATCATCCTCATACCACTACACCCCCCATCATCCTCTTGTTCCATCATACCACTACACCCCCATCATCCTCTTGTTCCATTATCATCATACCACTACACCCCCCATCATCCTCATGTTCCACCATCATACCACTACACCCCCATCATCCTCTTGTTCCATCATCATCATCATACCACTACACCCCCATCATCCTCTTGTTCCATCATCATCATCATACCACTACACCCCCCATCATCCTCTTGTTCCATCATCATACCACTACACCCCCATCATCATACCACTACACCCCCCATCATCTTCTTGTTCCACCACCATACCACTACACCCCCATCATCCTCTTGTTCCACCACCATACCACTACATCCCCATAATCCTCTTGTTCCACCATCATACCACTACACCCCCATCATCCTCTTGTTCCTTCATCATACCACTACACCCCCCATCATCCTCTTGTTCCATCATCATACCACTACACCCCCCATCATCCTCTTGTTCCACCACCATACCACTACACCCCCATCATCCTCTTGTTCCATCATCATCATCATCATACCACTACACCCCCCATCATCCTCTTGTTCCATCACCATACCACTATACCCCCCATCATCCTCTTGTTCCATCATCATACCACTACACCCCCCCATCATCCTCTTGTTCCACCACCATACCACTACACCCCCATCATCCTCTTGTTCCACCATCATACCACTATACCCCCCATCATCCTCTTGTTCCATCATCATACCACTACACCCCCCATCATCCTCTTGTTCCACCACCATACCACTACACCCCCATCATCCTCTTGTTCCACCATCATACCACTATACCCCCCATCATCCTCTTGTTCCATCATCATCATCATACCACTACACCCCCCATCATCCTCTTGTTCCACCACCATACCACTACACCCCCATCATCCTCTTGTTCCACCATCATACCACTACACCCCCATCATCCTCTTGTTCCACCACCATACCACTACACCCCCCATCATGCCCTTTAAAACAAAAAAATCTTTACTCACCTGAATGGTTCCTCTAGTCTTCTTGTCACGCGCGCTGGCGGGCTTACCGCGGCTGGGGGCGGGGCTTCCAGCGGAGGGGGCGGAGCTTCGCGGGACCTGTTTTTTTGCCCTCAAGATGCTCCCAGCCCCGCACGTCAGCCGGCCCCGTCCCAGCCTCCTCTTGTGATCGCAGGCAAAACATTGCTTGCGGTCACAAGAAGGAGGGGGATGGGAGCAGTACAGTGGCAGTACAGTAGCGGCCCGGCCGCGGCGGCGACCGCTGCGACCGTGGTAGCTATGCCACTGAATGCCGCCCCCATGATAACAGCTGGTGGCGCCGCCTGAGGCAGACGACTCAGGTCGCCTCATCATTGCGGCGCCACTGGGTCCATATCCTCACTGCACCCCTTGTTAGATTCCTTGAGGGGTGTAGTTTCCAGAATGGGGTCACTTGTGGTGGGTTTCCACTGTCTTGGCAGCACGAGGACTCTGTAAATGCGACATGGCGTTCATCATCCATTCTAGCCAAATCCAACCTCCAGAATCCAAATGGAGCTGCTTCCCTTGAGAGGCTTGCCCTGCACCCACATGGCGCTTTATGTCCACATGTGGGGTATTTACGGACTCGGGGGAAATTGCTCTAAACATTTTGTGTGTTTTTTTCTCTTTTAACCCCTTGTGAAAATGATAAATTCAAGGCTAGACCAACATTATAGTGTAAAAAATGTAATATTTCATTTTTACGCCACATTGTTCCACATTTGTGCCCGTCACCAGTGGGGTCCATATGCTCACTACACCCCTTGTTACATTCCTTGAGGGGTGTAGTTTCCATAATGGGGTCACTTGTGGGGGGTTTCAACTGTCTTGGCAACACAGGGGCCTTTTAAATGCAACATGGCCCCTTGAAATCCATTCCAGCCAAATCCAGCCTCAAAAAACCAAATGGCGCTCCCTTTCCCTGCACCCGCATGGCGCTTTATGTCCACATGTGGGGTATTTCCGTACTCAGGGGAAATTGCTCTACAAATTTTGTGTTTTTTTCTTATTTTTTAGCCCCTTGTGAAAATGAAAAAATCAAGACAAGATTAATGATTTAGAGTAAAAATTTTAAACAAATTACACTAAATGTTGGTCTAGCCTTGATTTTTTTCCATTTCCACAAGGGGTTAAAAAAGAAAATAAACGCAAAGCGTGTAGGGTAATTTCCCCTGAGTACGAAAATACCCCACATGTGGACATAATGTGCAATATGGGCACAGGGCAAGCCACCAAAGGGATAGAGCGCCATTTAGAGGCTGGAATGGAGGATGGAGGCCATGTCGCAATTACAAAGCTCCTGTGCTGCCAGCACAGTAGAAACCCCCCACAAGTGACCCCATTCTGGAAACTACACCCCATAAGGAATCTAACAAGGGGTGCAGTGAGCATATGGACCCCACTGGTAACAGGCACATATGTAGAACATGTGCCGTGAAAATAAAAAATACAATTTTTTTCATTTTCACGTCCAAAATGTGGCTGTCACCAGGGGGCCATATCCCCGCTGCCCCCCTTGTTAGATTCCTTATGGGGTGTAGTTTCCAGAATTGTGTCACTTGTGGGGGATTCTACTGTCCTGGCCGCACAGAGGCTTTGTAATTGCATCATGGCATCCTCTAATGGGAATGGCGGCCATACTTATTTAGCTGGGGAAAAGGGACCATTCTAATTTATTTGGGGGTATTAGGCCAATTATTAGTTTATAAGGTTGAAAATGACAGGTGCCCATCAAATTCAACCTGTGTTGATCCAGAGGAAGGCAAAAAAACCCTTGTGAGGCAGACGACAGTAGCCTCATCACTGGGAAATATTCCTTCCTGACTCCATAATGGCAATCAGAATAATCCCTGGATTAACGTGACCCCTGAAATAGGAATAGGGGACAGAATTTAGAATATGTAGAACCCCAATGACATGTAGTACGCCTTGAAGCGATCCAGTATGCTGAGGCCGGGGTGATCAGGACAGGTGGCACACTGGAAAATGGTGTCCTTCCTGATCCCCCTGTTACGCCACACTCTGCACTTCTTCTGGGGTCTCCTGTTTTCCAGTATGGGGGACGTCACCTGGAAAATGTTGTCCTGGTGCGATACAGGGTCCTTCATATCCAGAAGCGCGGGGTCCACTCCATGGCTGCTAAATATTAGGGCTCTAATTACTGCTTCTGATATGTTCAGATCGTGCCGCAAGCTACAGTAGCTTGGGAAGCGAGGGACCGGAAGAGGGGGTGCTGGTATAAAAGTTATCCCCGTAGAGGTGGTAACCTTTATCCAGCAGTGGGAAGATCAGGTCCCCAATGATCTCCCAAATAACTCCGAGGATGGGGGGGGGGGGGAGCATCTGGGGGCTGGATTCGGGTGTCCTTTCCTTCATACACTCTTAGGGTACGTGTACACTGCGGAATGGAGAAGGATAACCCTTTGTGCATTCCGCAGCTGGCACCCACCGGCAGACTGATGCGGGCGCGCGTCTCCGTCCGTGTCATAGACTCCATTCTATGCACGGGCGGATTCCGCTCTCCGTCAAATGTGTTCATTCTTTGGACGGACGATGGAATCCGCCCATGCATAACATGGAGTCTATGACACGGGTGGAGACACGCGCCTCCATCAGTCCGCCGGTGGGTGCCAGCTGCGGAACGCACAAAGGGTTATCCTTCGCCATTCCGCAGTGTGCACGTACCCTAAATCTGTAAGTTTACCCTGAGGTACTCTCACAGAGTTTGTAGAATTTCACGCCATACCGTCATCTCTTATTGGGACGGTACTGGCGGAAAAGACGTGTCTGGGGGGCAGGGTACACTACGCTACCCCCAGACACGTCACTGGATGATGAGGATGAATGGAGGAACGAAGGATCCCCCCATTCATCCTCACTGGCTGTTTCGGTGTCGGAGGCAATAATAGCGTATGCGTCCGACACCGAAAATACCCTGGGGGCCATCGTTATACGGGGATTGGTATATGGGGTATGTAAATGTGTAGTGTAAAACTTTATTCCGTGTAGTGTAATAGTGTTTTTTACATGTTTTTTTAACATTAAGCATAAAAAAAAAAACTACGCCAAGAAAGGAGTTGCTGATAAATGCCGCACTTATAAGCAGACCGTGGCTGTAGGATATAGGAAAAAAAACACTCTACGCCAAAAAGGAGGAGTTGCTGATCAGCGGTGCACTTACGTGCGATGCTGATCAGCACTCAGCGGGGATAGGGTGCGGAAAATAAATAAAAAATTAAAAAAAACAAAAAAAAAAAACCTTTCTTCAACCCTATAGCTACTGATATGTGTATTATATACACTTATCAGCCGCTAGGGGGCAGTAGAACGCAAATTCCGGAAAAAGCCGAAGTTTGACGACGCTGGAGCCGATGATTGCCGATGGGGATGGCCGGAAAAAGACGAAGACGCCGAAGAAGACGCGATCGGAACCCGGAAGACGCGATCGGGACGCTGGATCCGGTGAGTATGGGTCAATACCTGCTCTGGACACCTCAGCTACCTAGCTGAGGTGTCCCCAGCAGGTATTTAACCCTTTCATGGGGTACTTATATCGCCGTGATCGGCCGGCCGGTCACGGCGATCGGGGCGTGGCAGCGTGGCCACCATTACTTTTAACAGTAATTGTGGTCGGTGCCGTCCTCGGACAGCACCGCCCGCCATTGCTTTCCGGGCCATCGGGTCACCGATGACCCGGAAAGCTGCAGGTCGCCGCCATTGGCTGATCTGAATTGATCAGCCAATAGCGGCGATCGTCAACACGGGAGGGGTTAATCACCCCCCCGTGCCGACAAGCAGGGATGGCCTGCTATATATTATAGCAGGCCATCTTCCCCGATCGCTGCGTGTGTACACGCAGCGATCGGGGAAACCGCGGGCGTAAATGTACGCCCGTTTGCGTTAAGGCACGGGTTTTGGGGGCCTACACTTACGCCCGCGGTCTTTAAGGGGTTAAAGCGTAACTGTCATATTTTTTTTTTCTAATTGCAGAAATCAGTAGTATAAGCGATTTTAAGAAACTCTGTATTAGGTTTTATCAGCCAAAAAAGCCTCCTTCTGTACTCAAGAAGCAATCTCCCAGCCTCCCCCCCTGACTTCTTATCTGTGCATTATCAGGCAAACACGTCTTCATTACAGAGAAGCCAGTGAAGACGGGTTCTGCTCTCTCCATTGTAAGCCTATGAAGGGGGGAGGGGCTGAGGGAGATGAGGGAGCAGGAAGAGGTGACATGAAGGTCAGCTGTTTGTAGACTCTCTGGGCACCTAAAACGCTAAATTCAGGTGTCAGAAAGGTCAGTGCTTATCTATGAACTTACTGAGAGAAGATTGCAGGGTGTTGTGCTGTGCAGTAATCCTTCGTGCTCAGTCACTCCTAACAGCCCCTCCCCTCCCCATAGCCACATAATGGAGACAGAAATCCTGCTTCATTTGATGTGAGGGGGGAGGCTGGGAGATTGCTTTTTCAGTCCAGAAGGAAACTCTTTTGGTTTATAAAACCTATTACAGAGTTTCTTAAAATCGCTTGAACTGTTGATATTTAATGTTTAAAAAAAATGGCCCTGAAATGACAGTTACGCTTTAAGTGTGTAGAGTGTATCCTCTCCTCAGAGTGTCTCACTGTAGGGGATACATTCTAATATGTTTAGTATTGAAATTTCTACAATGTATCCAGGGCCGTATTTGTCACTAGGCACCCGTATTTGTCACTAGGCTGGTGGGCAGGCTGGTTCCCTCCCCCATGCAGCGCCGAGGTGCGGGGTCCGGGGTGCGAGGCAGGGGGTGAGCTTCCGGCACACACAGTCTGACAGAGGCCGGAAGCTCCCAGCTGCAGCCCCGCGGTCCCGGATCTTTTCTCCTGCTCCGCGGCGCTCACGTGATGTGACGTCATCGCCTAGCAGGAGAGAAGATCCGGGACCGCGGGGCTGCAGCTGGGAGCTTCCGGCCTCTGTCAGACTGTGTGAAGCTCACCCCCTGCCTCGCACCCCGGACCTCGGCGCTGCATGGGGGAAGGGAACCAGCCTGCCCACCAGCCTGCTCCCGGCCGCCCCGTCTCCCCCCAGCCCCACAGCGTCTGCCCGCCCCCCCGGCCCCCCTGCATCCTCAGCTGCCCCCCTGCTGGGGGGCAGCCTCTCCCCTGCCCCCCCCAGCCTCTCACCTGCCCCTCAGCCTCTCACCTGCCCCCCAGCCTCTCACCTGCCCCTCAGCCTCTCACCTGCCCCTCAGCCTCTCACCTGCCCCCCAGCCTCTCACCTGCCCCTCAGCCTCTCCCCTGCCCCCCAGCCTCTCCCCTGCCCCCCAGCCTCTCACCTGCCCCTCAGCCTCTCACCTGCCCCCCAGCCTCTCACCTGCCCCCCAGCCTCTCACCTGCCCCTCAGCCTCTCACCTGCCCCCCAGCCTCTCACCTGCCCCCCAGCCTCTCACCTGCCCCCCAGCCTCTCCCCTGCCCCCCAGCCTCTCACCTGCCCCTCAGCCTCTCACCTGCCCCCCAGCCTCTCACCTGCCCCTCAGCCTCTCACCTGCCCCCCAGCCTCTCACCTGCCCCCCAGCCTCTCCCCTGCCCCCCAGCCTCTCACCTGCCCCTCAGCCTCTCACCTGCCCCCCAGCCTCTCCCCTGCCCCTCCAGCCTCTCACCTGCCCCTCAGCCTCTCACCTGCCCCCCAGCCTCTCACCTGCCGCTCAGCCTCTCACCTGCCCCCCAGCCTCTCACCTGCCCCCAGCCTCTCACCTGCCCCTCAGCCTCTCACCTGCCCCTCAGCCTCTCACCTGCCCCCCAGCCTCTCACCTGCCCCTCAGCCTCTCACCTGCCCCTCAGCCTCTCACCTGCCCCCCCAGCCTCTCACCTGCCCCTCAGCCTCTCACCTGCCCCTCAGCCTCTCCCCTGCCCCCCAGCCTCTCACCTGCCCCTCAGCCTCTCACCTGCCCCCCAGCCTCTCACCTGCCCCTCAGCCTCTCACCTGCCCCTCAGCCTCTCACCTGCCCCCAGCCTCTCACCTGCCCCCTCAGCCTCTCACCTGCCCCTCAGCCTCTCCCCTGCCCCCCCAGCCTCTCACCTGCCCCTCAGCCTCTCACCTGCCCCTCAGCCTCTCACCTGCCCCCCAGCCTCTCACCTGCCCCCCCAGCCTCTCACCTGCCCCTCAGCCTCTCCCCTGCCCCCCCAGCCTCTCACCTGCCCCTCAGCCTCTCACCTGCCCCCCAGCCTCTCACCTGCCGCTCAGCCTCTCCCCTGCCCCCCCAGCCTCTCACCTGCCCCTCAGCCTCTCACCTGCCCCCCAGCCTCTCACCTGCCCCTCAGCCTCTCACCTGCCCCTCAGCCTCTCACCTGCCCCCCAGCCTCTCACCTGCCCCCAGCCTCTCACCTGCCCCTCAGCCTCTCACCTGCCCCCCAGCCTCTCACCTGCCCCCCAGCCTCTCACCTGCCCCTCAGCCTCTCCCCTGCCCCCCAGCCTCTCACCTGCCCCTCAACCTCTCACCTGCCCCCCAGCCTCTCACCTGCCCCTCAGCCTCTCACCTGCCCCTCAGCCTCTCCCCTGCCCCCCCAGCCTCTCACCTGCCCCTCAGCCTCTCCCCTGCCCCCCCCAGCCTCTCACCTGCCCCTCAGCCTCTCACCTGCCCCTCAGCCTCTCACCTGCCCCCCCCCAGCCTCTCACCTGCCCCCCCCAGCCTCTCACCTGCCCCCCCAGCCTCTCACCTGCCCCCCAGCCTGCCCCCCCAGCCTCTCACCTGCCCCCCCAGCCTCTCACCTGCCCCCCAGCCTCTCACCTGCCCCCCAGCCTCTCACCTGCCCCTTAGCCTCTCACCTGCCCCCCAGCCTCTCACCTGCCCCTCAGCCTCTCACCTGCCCCCCAGCCTCTCACCTGCCCCTCAGCCTCTCCCCTGCCCCCCAGCTTCTCACCTGCCCCCCAGCCTCTCCCCTGCCCCCCAGCCTCTCCCCTGCCCCCCAGCCTCTCCACTGCTCCCCCCAGCCTCTCCCCTGCCCCCCAGCCTCTCCACTGCTCCCCCCAAACCTCAGCCTCTCCCACTGCCCCCCAGCCTCTCCCCCTAACCCTCAGCCTCTCCCCTGCCCCCCCCCCCAGCCTCTCCACCTAACCCCTTAGCCTCTCCACCTAACCCTCAGCCTCTCCCCTGCCCCCCAGCCTCTCCCCTGCCCCCCCAGCCTCTCCCCTGCCCCCCAGCCTTTCCCCTGCCCCCCCCCCAGACTCCCCCCCTAACCCTCAGCCTCTCCCCTGGTCCCCAGCCTCTCCCCCCTGCATTCTCAGCCTCTTCCCTGACCCCAACCTCTCCCCCCTGCATTCTCAGCCTCTCCCCTGCCCCCCCAGCCTCTCACCTGCCCCTCAGCCTCTCACCTGCCCCCCAGCCTCTCACCTGCCCCTCAGCCTCTCACCTGCCCCCCAGCCTCTCACCTGCCCCCCAGCCTCTCACCTGCCCCTCAGCCTCTCACCTGCCCCCCCAGCCTCTCACCTGCCCCCCCAGCCTCTCACCTGCCCCTCAGCCTCTCACCTGCCCCTCAGCCTCTCACCTGCCCCCCAGCCTCTCACCTGCCCCTCAGCCTCTCCCCTGCCCCCCAGCCTCTCCCCTGCTCCCCCAGCATCTCCACCTAACCATCAGCCTCTCCCCCCAAACCTCAGCCTCTCCCACTGCCCCCCAGCCTCTCCCCCTAACCCTCAGCCTCTCCCCTGCCCCCCAGCCTCTCCCCTGCCCCCCCCAGCCTCTCCACCTAACCCCTTAGCCTCTCCACCTTACCCTCAGCCTCTCCCCTGCCCCCCCCAGCCTCTCCCCTGCCCCCCAGCCTTTCCCCTGCCCCCCCCCCCCAGACTCTCCCCCTAACCCTCAGCCTCTCCCCTGGTCCCCAGCCTCTCCCCTGGTCCCCAGCCTCTCCCCCCTGCATTCTCAGCCTCTTCCCTGACCCCAGCCTCTCTCCCCTGCATTCTCAGCCTCTCCCCTGCCCCCAGCCTCTCTCCCCTGCATTCTCAGCTGCTCCCCAGCCTCCCAGCCCCTCCCCCTGACCCACAGCTTCTCCCTCTGACCCCCAGCCTCTCCCCCTAAATCCCAGCTTCTTCCCTGCCCCCCTACCGCTCCCCCTGACCCCCAGCCTCTCCCCCTGAGCCCCAGCCCCCCCCTGAACCCCAGCTTCTCCCCTGCCACCCTAGCTGCCCCTCCCTGCTGGTCCCCTGCCCCCCAGCTGCTCTCCCTTTCCCCCAGCTGCTCTCCCTTTCCCCCAGCTGCCTCCCTTCCCCAGTCACCCCCAGTTGCCTCCTTTCCTCAGTCCCCCCCCAGCTGCCTCCCTTCCCCTGTCACCCCCAGCTGCCCCCCTTCCCCAGTCCCCCTGTCGCCCCAGCTGCCTCCCTTTCCCAGTCACCCCCAGCTGCCTCCCTTTCCCAGCCCCCCCCCCCCCAGCTGCCTCCCTTCCCAGTCACCCCCAGCTGCCCCTGCAGACAAGTTGTGGTCGGAGAAGTCTTCATGATGCTGCGCCAGATGGAGAAGAAAGCAAAAAGTTAGCAACGGCAATCGGAGAAGACGTCACCTGTGAGTCATTAGTAACTGCACTGTAATTACTTCTACAGTGTGCAGAGCCTGTGTACCATTGGGGTCTATAAGGGTCAGTGTATTGTTTGCGGTAGTGTACTGACACAGCCCTGCGGTCACTACAGTACACTAGTGCAAACTTTTAAACTAGGACCCAACTACAAGAGCTGCAGGCACTACAACTCCCAGCATATCCTGAGGGCTGCAGACTGTCAGTACTTGCTGGGAGTTGTAGTGCCTACAGCTGTTGTAGTTGGGTCCTAGGTGCATTATACACTGGAGGCTTTGTGGCATATAAGAATACATAGATCAGTGGGGGCTCAGTGCAGGGAAGTGACCGCAGAACATCACTAATAGGGGATAGAACAAAAACATCTCCCCCTATCCCTATTAGTGATGTTCTGGGGTCACGTCCCTGCACTGAGTCCCCACAGATCTATGTATTCTGATCTCCCGCAACGCCTCCAGGACCCAACTACAACAGCTGTAGGCACTACAACTCCCAGAACAGTCTGCAGCCCTCAGGATATGCTGGGAGTTGTAGTGCCTGCAGCTGCTGTAGTTGGGTCCTAGGTGCATCATACACTGGATGCTTTGTGGCATATAAGTATACATAGATCTGTGGGGGCTCAGTGTAGGGAAGTGACCCCAGAACATCACTAATAGGGATAGGGGGAGATGTTTTTGTTCTATCCCCTATTAGTGCTGTTCTGGGGTCACTTCCCTGCACTGAGCCCCCACAGATCTCTTTATTCTTATATGCCACAAAGCATTCAGTGTATAGGACCCAACTACAACAGCTGCAGGCACTACAACTCCCAGCATGTACTGACAGTCTGCAGCCCTCAGGATATGCTGGGAGTTGTAGTACAGTGTAGACAGATGTATTACTGGACCTTCAGGGCTGATGGTTGTCACCCACAGATTGCAGCCACCAGGAGACTCTGCACACAGTGATTTATTACAGGGTTGTCCTCTCAGAGACTACAACTCCCAGCATACCCTGAGAGCTGTATAAATGGAGGGTGTTCTGAGATTTGTCACAGATACAGATGATTTCAGGAAAGGAGCGGGGTCAGCATGTCGTGTCTCACTGGTTGTATATTGGTGGCCCCAGGTCCCCCAGTCCAACACTGGACAGAACCAGTCCCCAAACTAAGACGTCCCCCGGCCTCCTTCCTTCCTTCATCACGTCTGTTTAATGAGAACAGCGGGCATCAAGCAGAGCGGCACCCAAGTGCCAGGGTATATACCATGCATGTACAGTAACGGCGCGGCGGGGGTGGGGGGGGGGGTGAGGGGGGCGCCTCTGCGTGCAAAGTGCCTAGGGCAGCATGAACTCTAAATACAGGCCTGAATGTATCCTCTCCTCTGAGTGTATCCTCTCTCCTGAGCTTCTCACTGTAGGGTATACCATCTAGCATTTTTCAGTACTGAAATGTCTAGAATGTATCCTCTCCTCTGAGTTTCTCACTGCAGGGTGTACGTTCCAGCACGTTTAGGGCTATGTTCACACATAGTATTTCGGTGAGTCTCTTTTTTTTTTTTAAACGCATTTTATTGGAAAAACTCCACAGGAAAATACAATCGGATTACATATCATGTCGATCACAGAAAAAATACTGGAGTGTGACAAAGCGTCTTGCACTGTCGCATTTGAGTTTTTCCTTTTCAAATACTTGTCTTAACAAGCATCATATGAAAGATATTCACATAGAAATAACAATAAACAAAAATAACATGCTCCCAAAACAGAACAGGAGTAATCAAAAGAAGAAAAATGGGATGAAGGAATAAAAGAGTTGTTACCCACACTGTTACATATGGCTCAGGAAAAAATGAAAAGGAGAAATCCGAGTGGGATAAAGTTTTGTAATCAGTGAGCCAGGACTGGAATCATAAGAAGAACAAAGAACTAACCTCACAGACTACGTCTCTCCATCGCACCACTTAATATCCTCATACAGCGACAAGTTGTTTCGGTCAGTCTTTCTTCAACCAAAACCAGGAGTGGGTTGAAAACACAGCAGCTGTGCAAATCTTTCCATTAGAATTTAGCCCTGTTAGTTCCACTCCTGGTTTTGGTTGAAAAAGAAAAAAGACTGACAAATACTATGTGTGAACATCAGGGCTGTGGAGTTGGAGCTAGCTTTGCCTGGAGTCGGAAAAAAAATGTACCGACTCAGACAAAGTTTTGCTCATGAATATATATTATGAGCAACATTCTAATAGAACACTGGCCCTTTTACATAAGGAAGGTCATGGAATATATCAGTAATAGGACACTGGCCCTATTACACAAAGGTGGTTGAGGAAAAGTTGTCAGACACTATTTGGCAGTTTGTTTCTGAGCTGGAAGAGCCCATTGTGTGTGTGTGTGTGGGGGGGGGGGGGGGGGGGGGGGGGAGATCTGTGCTGTTCTCTTCCTGGATGCTGGATGACTGTATATGAACAGCAGTGTAATATGAAGATATCCTGTGTAATATAGAGGAGGAGGAGAAGACATAAGTAGTGTAACAGTAACCTCTCTCCTCAGTGTAGTGTTTTCTCTCTGGGAGATTGTGTGTTTTTCTTCAGTGTTCTATGGCTGTAGAAGGCTGTGTGTATGTGTGCTATGGCTGCAGCAGGCTGTGTATATGTGTGCTATGGCTGCAGCAGGCTGTGTGTATGTGTGCTATGGCTGCAGCAGGCTGTGTGTATGTGTGCTATGGCTGCAGCAATCTGTGTGTGTGTGCGCACACTATGGCTGCAGCAGGCTGTGTGTATGTGTGCACTATGGCTGCAGCAGGCTGTGTGTATGTGTGCACTATGGCTGCAGCAGGCTGTGTGTATGTGTGCACTATGGCTGCAGCAGGCTGTGTGTATGTGTGCACTATGGCTGCAGCAGGCTGTGTGTATGTGTGCACTATGGCTGCAGCAGGCTGTGTGTATGTGTGCACTATGGCTGCAGCAGGCTGTGTGTGTGTGTGGTGTGCGCTATGGCTGCAGCAGCTGTGTGCGTGTGTGCTATAGCTGCATCAGGCTGTGTGGGGGGGTGTGTGCCTCCCCAGTGTCCTTCTATATCACTGTGTGACCTCTATATCACTATGTGTGACCCCCTGTATATCACTATGGCTGACCTCTATATTACAGGTATCTGGCATTGTTAGCAATGTTTCTGTGTGTATGGTGAATATTAGTTCACCATACAGACCACCTGCTTCTTCTAGTCTAGTTGTGAGTAGTTCAGGACATGGAGGCTGGAGACTGGCTGCATCCACTGCACACACAGGAGAATCTGTTTTATATACAGTATTCCTTTATTCCCTCAGAAGTCGCCCCAGGACCATGTAGGACATTAGGGAGAAGCTGCTGAGCCAGTGTGATATATAACTCCCCTGGTACATGACTGGCCATTTATGAAGGAGCGAGAGTCAGAGTCGGTCCTGATAAAATTCAGGAGTCGGAGCTGCGGCTTACCGACTCCACAGCCCTGGTGAACATAGTCTAGTAATGTAAAGTCTAGCGTGTATCCTCTCCTCTGAGAGGGCATACATTCTAGCAAGTGCAGTTTTGAAAGGGCTAGAGAACAGGTGTCAAACTTCGGCCCTCAGCTGTTATAAAGTACATTCCCCATCATCCCTTACCTGTCCAGGCATGATGGGAATTGTAGTTTTGCAACTGGTGGAGGGCCAGAGTCTGACATCTCTGGTCTAGAATATTCTCTTTTCTCACTGCAGGGCATACAGTCTAGCATGTTCAGTATTGAAATGTCTAGTATGTATACCCTCCTCTGAGCGTATACTCTCCTGAGCTTATCACTGAGCGTCTGTATTACAAGCCATGTTTAAGAGGTGAAAGAGAGCGGCAATGTGTTAGGTCAGTATTCGCTTTCCCCTTGTTCCCCGCTCGCTATCTGTGTTATTACATGCACAGACAGTGAGCGGGAGGGGAAGCCTGGACAAACCTTAGATCGTTCAGGCTGCCCATTGTTGACAGCAGCGTTATCGTGATCTGGATTTCTAAACCAGTTTGAAGATCACAACCAGCCAATAAGGCTAGGTTCACACTGAGTTTTTGCAGGCGGATGAAAAACGGATGGAAAAACTGATGCTTTTGTGTGCATCCGTTTTGATCAGTTTTTCCATTGACTTCCATTATAAAAAAAAGACAGATCAAAACGGATTCGTTTTTTGACGGACACAAAAGTCGTTTTTTTTTTAAATGGAAGTCAATGGAAAAACTGGTCAAAACGGATGCACACAAAAGCATCAGTTTTTTCATCCATTTTTTAGCTAAAATGAATTGCAAAAACGGATTACAAAAATGCAGTGTGAACCTCGCCTAACATGGATTATTACACCAAATGGTTATCAGACGGAATGGCCAGTAATCATCAGAGTATGGCCAATAATACTTTGGTGTAACAGGACCATTAGCTGTACAAGGAACAGGACTGGTGTGTGTGTGTCACACACACACACTAGTCCTCTCCCCCTGTATACAGACCCCCCACACACACACCAGTCCTCTTCCCCTGTATACAGACCCCCACACACACACACACCAGTCCTCTCCCCACACACACACACACACACACACACACACACCAGTCCTCTCCCCCTGTATACAGATCCCCCACACACACACACCAGTCCTCTCCCCCTGTATACAGACCCCCCACACACACACACACCAGTCCTCTCCCCCTGTATACAGACCCCCCCCACACACACACACCAGTCCTCTCCCCCTGTATACAGACCCCCCCCACACACACACACACACCAGTCCTCTCCCCCTGTATACAGACCCCCCCCACACACACCAGTCCTCTCCCCCTGTATACAGACCCCCCCCCCCACACACACACACCAGTCCTCTCCCCCTGTATACAGACCCCCCCCCCCCACACACACACCAGTCCTCTTCCCCTGTATACAGACCCCCCCCACACACACACACCAGTCCTCTCCCCCTGTATACAGACCCCCCACACACACACCAGTCCTCTTCCCCTGTATACAGACCCCCCCACACACACACACACCAGTCCTCTCCCCCTGTATACAGACCCCCCCCCACACACACACACCAGTCCTCTCCCCCTGTATACAGACCCCCCCCCCCCCCACACACACACACCAGTCCTCTCCCCCTGTATACAGACCCCACACACCAGTCCTCTCCCCCTGTATACAGACCCCACACACCAGTCCTCTCCCCCTGTATACAGGACCCCACACACCAGTCCTCTCCCCCTGTATACAGACCCCACACACCAGTCCTCTCCCCCTGTATACAGACCCCACACACCAGTCCTCTCCCCCTGTATACAGACCCCACACACCAGTCATCTCCCCCTGTATACAGACCCCACACACCAGTCCTCTCCCCCTGTATACAGACTCCACACACACACCAGTCCTCTCCCCCTGTATACAGACCCCCACACACCAGTCCTCTCCCCCTGTATACAGACCTCCACACACCAGTGCTGTCCCCTGTATACAGACCCCACACACCAGTCGTCTCCCCTGTATACAGACCCCACACACCAGTCCTCTCCCCCTGTATACAGACCCCACACACCAGTCCTCTCCCCCTGTATACAGACCCCACACACACACACACCAGTCCTCTCCCCCTGTATACAGACCCCACACACACACACACCAGTCCTCTCCCCCTGTATACAGACCCCACACACACACACCAGTCCTCTCCCCCTGTATACAGACCCCACACACACCAGTCCTCTACCCCTGTATACAGACCCCACACACACACACACCAGTCCTCTCCCCCTGTATACAGACCCCACACACACACACACCAGTCCTCTCCCCCTGTATACAGACCCCACACACACACCAGTCCTCTCCCCCTGTATACAGACCCCACACACACACACCAGTCCTCTCACCCTGTATACAGACCCCACACACACACCAGTCCTCTCCCCCTGTATACAGACCCCACACACACCAGTCCTCTCCCCCTGTATACAGACCCCACACACACACACCAGTCCTCTCACCCTGTATACAGACCCCACACACACACACCAGTCCTCTCCCCCTGTATACAGACCCCACACACCAGTCCTCTCCCCCTGTATACAGAGCCCACACACCAGTCCTCTCCCCCTGTGTACAGACCCCACACACCAGTCCTCTCCCCCTGTGTACAGACCCCACACACCAGTCCTCTCCCCCTGTGTACAGACCCCACACACCAGTCCTCTCCCCCTGTGTACAGATCCCACACACCAGTCCTCTCCCCCTGTGTACAGACCCCACACACCAGTCCTCTCCCCTGTATACAGACCCCCACACACCAGTCCTCTCCCCTGTATACAGACCCCCACACACCAGTCCTCTCCCCCTGTATACAGACCTCCACACACCAGTGCTGTCCCCTGTATACAGACCCCACACACCAGTCCTCTCCCCTGTATACAGACCCCACACACACCAGTCCTCTCCCCCTGTATACAGACCCCACACACACCAGTCCTCTCCCCCTGTATACAGACGCTACACACCAGTCCTGTCTCCTGTATACAGACCCCCCACACACCAGTCCTCTCCCCCTGTATACAGACCCCACACACCAGTCCTCTCCCCAGTATCCCTCCCATGTTACTGTATATATTGCAGCTTCCTTCGCTCTGTTTCTGCAGGAGTGAATGGGTAGATGCTAGAATGTATCCTCTCCTTTGAGGTGTGATGTCACCAGGAGGGGCGGGGCCTCGACCGGAAGTAGGGAGCTGCTGCACTATTCACTGTGCAGAAACAGAGTGAAGGAAGCTGCAATATCCATAGTAGCATGGTTACTATGTGGGAGGCTAAATCCCATTACTGAAAAGGACCTTTCCTACATGTCACCTTCATAGTATAGGAGAGGTGGAAAAGGTCCTTCTGCAGTATGGGAAATGGTTGTGACTAAATCCCATACCGCAAGAGGACCTGGTCCTTCCCAGTTATGGGAAGGTTGTGACTAAATCCCATACCGCAAGAGGACCTGGTCCCTCCCAGGTATGGGAAATAGCCAGCTCTATAGCAGCTGTCTATTTCCCATAACCGGTAAGGACCTTTTTGCCCCCTAGTGGTGAGGTCCTGTATAGGTATAGGATTTAGCCATCTCATAGTGATTTGGCTATTTCCCATACTGCAGAAGGACCTTTGCCACCTATCCTATACCATGAAGGTGACATGTAGGAAAAGTCCTTTTCAGTGATGGGATTTAGCCTCCCTACATCGAAATGGCTATTTCCCATACTGCAGAGGGACCTTTTCCACCTATCCTATACCATGAAGGTGACATGTAGGAAAGGTCCTTTTCAGTGATGGGATTTAGCCTCCTCGCATAGTAATGGCTATTTCCCATACTGCAGAAGGACGTTTGCCACCTAGCCTATACCAAAAATTTTGACATGTAGGAAAAGTCCTTTTCAGTGATGGGATTTATTCTCCTCACATAGTAATGGCTATTTCCCATACTGCAGAAGGACCTTTACCACCTATCCTATACCATGAAGGTTAACATGTAGGAAAGGTCCTTTTTAGTAATGGGATTTAGCCTCCTCACTCAGGAATGGCTATTTCCCATACTGCAGAAGGACCTTTGCCACCTATCCTATACCATGAAGGTGACATGTAGGAAAGGTCCTTTTTAGTAATGGGATTTAGCCTCCTCACTCAGGAATGGCTATTTCCCATACTGCAGAAGGACCTTTTTCACCTATCCTATGCCATGAAGGTGACATGTAGGAAAGGTCCTTTTTAGTAATGGGATTTAGCCTCCTCACTCAGGAATGGCTATTTCCCATACTGCAGAAGGACCTTTGCCACCTATCCTATACCATGAAGGTGACATGTAGGAAAGGTCCTTGTGAGTGATGGGATTTAGCCATTTTATGGTGAATTGGCTATTTCCCATACTGCAGAAGGACCTTTTCCACCTATCCTATGCCATGAAGGTAACATGTAGGAAAGGTCCTTTTCAGTAATGGGATTTAGCCTCCTCACATAGTAATGGCTATTTCCCATACTGCAGAAGGACCTTTTCCACCTATCCTATACCATGAAGGTGACATGTAGGAAAGGTCCTTTTCAGTGATGGGATTTAGCCTCCCACATAGTAATGTCTATTTCCCATACTGCAGAAGGACCTTTACCACCTAGCCTATACCATGAAGGTTAACATGTAGGAAAGGTCCTTTTCAGTGATGGGATTTAGCCTCCCACATAGTAATGTCTATTTCCCATACTGCAGAAGGACCTTTTTCACCTATCCTATACCATGAAGGTGACATGTAGGAAAGGTCCTTTTCAGTGATGGGATTTAGCCTCCTCACATAGTAATGTCTATTTCCCATACTGCAGAAGGACCTTTACCACCTAGCCTATACCATGAAGGTGACATGTAGGAAAGGTCCTTGTGAGTGATGGGATTTATTCTCCTCACATAGTAATGGCTATTTCCCATACTGCAGAAGGACCTTTTTCACCTATCCTATGCCATGAAGGTGACATGTAGGAAAGGTCCTTTTTAGTAATGGGATTTAGCCTCCTCACTCAGGAATGGCTATTTCCCATACTGCAGAAGGACCTTTGCCACCTATCCTATACCATGAAGATGACATGTAGGAAAGGTCCTTGTGAGTGATGGGATTTAGCCATTTTATGGTGAATTGGCTATTTCCCATACTGCAGAAGGACCTTTTCCACCTATCCTATGCCATGAAGGTAACATGTAGGAAAGGTCCTTTTCAGTAATGGGATTTAGCCTCCTCACATAGTAATGGCTATTTCCCATACTGCAGAAGGACCTTTTCCACCTATCCTATACCATGAAGGTGACATGTAGGAAAGGTCCTTTTCAGTGATGGGATTTAGCCTCCCACATAGTAATGTCTATTTCCCATACTGCAGAAGGACCTTTACCACCTAGCCTATACCATGAAGGTTAATATGTAGGAAAGGTCCTTTTCAGTGATGGGATTTAGCCTCCCACATAGTAATGTCTATTTCCCATACTGCAGAAGGACCTTTTTCACCTATCCTATGCCATGAAGGTGACATGTAGGAAAGGTCCTTTTTAGTAATGGGATTTAGCCTCCTCACTCAGGAATGGCTATTTCCCATACTGCAGAAGGACCTTTGCCACCTAGCCTATACCGTGAAGGTGACATGTAGGAAAGGTCCTTTTCAGTGATGGGATTTATTGTCCTCACATAGTAATGGCTATTTCCCATACTGCAGAAGGACCTTTACCACCTATCCTATACCATGAAGGTGACATGTAGGAAAGGTCCTTGTGAGTGATGGGATTTAGCCATTTTATGGTGAATTGGCTATTTCCCATACTGCAGAAGGACCTTTTCCACCTATCCTATGCCATGAAGGTAACATGTAGGAAAGGTCCTTGTGAGTGATGGGATTTAGCCATTTTATGGTGAATTGGCTATTTCCCATACTGCAGAAGGACCTTTTCCACCTATCCTATGCCATGAAGGTAACATGTAGGAAACGTCCTTTTCAGTAATGGGATTTAGCCTCCTCACATAGTAATGGCTATTTCCCATACTGCAGAAGGACCTTTACCACCTATCCTATACCATGAAGGTGACATGTAGGAAAGGTCCTTGTGAGTGATGGGATTTAGCCATTTTATGGTGAATTGGCTATTTCCCATACTGCCGAAGGACCTTTTTCACCTATCCTATGCCATGAAGGTGACATGTAGGAAAAGTCCTTTTTAGTAATGGGATTTAGCCTCCTCACTCAGGAATGGCTATTTCCCATACTGCAGAAGGACCTTTGCCACCTAGCCTATACCGTGAAGGTGACATGTAGGAAAGGTCCTTTTCAGTGATGGGATTTATTGTCCTCACATAGTAATGGCTATTTCCCATACTGCAGAAGGACCTTTTCCACCTATCCTATGCCATGAAGGTAACATGTAGGAAAGGTCCTTGTGAGTGATGGGATTTAGCCATTTTATGGTGAATTGGCTATTTCCCATACTGCAGAAGGACCTTTTCCACCTATCCTATGCCATGAAGGTAACATGTAGGAAAGGTCCTTTTCAGTAATGGGATTTAGCCTCCTCACATAGTAATGGCTATTTCCCATACTGCAGAAGGACCTTTTCCACCTATCCTATGCCATGAAGGTAACATGTAGGAAAGGTCCTTTTCAGTAATGGGATTTAGCCTCCTCACATAGTAATGGCTATTTCCCATACTGCAGAAGGACCTTTGCCACCTATCCTATACCGTGAAGGTGACATGTAGGAAGGGTCCTTTTCAGTAATGGGATTTAGCCTCCTCACATAGTAATGGCTATTTCCCATACTGCAGAAGGACCTTTACCACCTAGCCTATACCATGAAGGTTAACGTGTAGGAAAGGTCCTTGTGAGTGATGGGATTTAGCCATTTTATGGTGAATTGGCTATTTCCCATACTGCAGAAGGACCTTTTCCACCTATCCTATGCCATGAAGGTAACATGTAGGAAAGGTCCTTTTCAGTAATGGTATTTAGCCTCCATACATCGAAATGGCTATTTCCCATACTGCAGAAGGACCTTTTTCACCTATCCTATGCCATGAAGGTGACATGTAGGAAAGGTCATTTTTAGTAATGGGATTTAGCCTCCTCACTCAGGAATGGCTATTTCCCATACTGCAGAAGGACCTTTTTCACCTATCCTATGCCATGAAGGTGACATGTAGGAAAGGTCCTTTTTAGTAATGGGATTTAGCCTCCTCACTCAGGAATGGCTATTTCCCATACTGCAGAAGGACCTTTACCACCTATCCTATACCATGAAGGTGACATGTAGGAAAGGTCCTTTTGAGTGATGAGGTTTAGCCCCCTCACATAGTAATGGCTATTTCCCATACTGGAGAAACACCTTTTTTACCTATCCTATACCGTGAAGGTAACATGTAGGAAAGGTCCTTTTCAGTGATGGGATTTAGCCTCCTCACTCAGGAATGGTCTCTGTTGTAGAGTTATATCAGCCGCACTTTCAGATATTGTCATCAGACTATTAAACAGTGGTTCTTCAAGTTACAATATTAAATGGTTCCGGGAAGATGATCGTATGTCATGGTATTACAACACCAAATGCTGACGAATGTTTGTCTAAGCTATTAGATGCTAAGACATTGTGCGGATGGCAGAGGAAGTGGCTGCCCGAACAATCATTTGGATTATTTGTGCGTCCCTTCACTTTCATCACTCATTGCTCCCCTATTACACAATACATGTATGAGCAATGGGCGAGGATTTTATGCTTGGTGAAAACCAAGCAACCAAACGATGATATTACACGGGCCGATTATCGGTGTTTCGCTTAACAAACCGCTCATAGTCGCCCTGTGTAATGAACCCTTAGCTCTATTGATCACTGGTAATTGTCTCTGAAGCCACCAAAAGAGAAAACAATGGATCCTAAAAGCCCTATTCCACGGGTCGTTTGCTCCTCGTTCCCCGCTCGCTGCCGCCGCTATTCAACGCGGCTGCAGCAAGTGGGTGAGTGCGGGAGGGGCAGCGGGGAGCTGCGGGGGGGGGCTGCCCGGGTGATCGCTAGATCGTCCGGGCAGCCCATAGGATACAGCACCATCTGCTGCGGATGCTCCTATTCAACAGAGCAACGGCAGCAGATCGTTGCTATATCAGTCGCTTGTTTTTCAACATGTTGAAAAACAAGAGACTGCAACAATCAGCCGACATGAACGATGTCGGCTGATCGTTGCACTCTATTCCACAGGACAATTATCGTTCGTAGCGGTCGATGTCAGCCGAATACAGACAATAATCGTTCCGTGGAATAGGGCCTTTAAGAAGAATTAGCAGATAAGTAACACAGATAAAGCAAATCCATATAAGAAAGAGCTGCTGGAAGTTGGAAATCAATGTGATGAAGCTGCAGGAGGGTCCTACGCAATGTGATTAAGATGCAGGAGGGTCCTGCACAATCTGTTGTAGCTGCAGGAGGGTTCAGTACAGAGTGAGACAGAAAAATAAGACACAGTCACCCGTCCATCCAAAGAATTGACATGTCAATTCTTTGGGTGGATGGCGTTATCTGCCTCACCATAGAATGGAGATGCGCGCAAGAGGGGGCAAGCAACAGAATCCAGAGCGGGTTATCCCATAGTGTGAATGCATCTTAAAGTCACACCCTCTAATGTGTCACCGTGTTCCAATGAACTGTCACTGTCCTCATGTAATGTGCTACTACCTCCACCTCTTGCATTGTGTCACTGTGTCCCCCTCATGTACTGTGCCATTGTCCCCTATTATTAATGGACTGACTCTCTAATCAATTTTTCCCAATCTTTGACTCTCCAGCTGAAAAACGACAACTCCTCTCATGAACTGCCAGCAGGACATGATGGGTGTTGTAGTTCCGCAACCGGGAGAGCTACAGGCTGCAAAACTACAACTCAAACCATGAACTGTTAAGCAGGGCATGATGGGGGTTGTATTTCTTGGGATAAGCTCACCTGTCCAGGTTCCTGCTCTTCTTCTTGGGCTCTGGTCTCCTCTTGTCAGGTCTGGCAGAAGTCCCAGAGGCAGAAGAGGAAACTCCTGCCAGCAGTATATTCAGTTGTATCAGCAATTGCGGATAGAACTGAATGGGGAGGGAGAGCAGCCAGTAAGGTAAGTGAGTGTTATTCTGTTCACCGCCTCATCCACCAGGGCATTCAGAAAAAAGCCAATGGCCGAAGTACCCTTTTAACCCCCTGAGGGGTTTTTAGACACCGGTATTTCCAGGACTATGTTGGATTCCATGGACGACGTTAATGACTAGTTTTTTTTTTTTTTTATAAAATGGTCAACGAGGGTTTTTACAAATAAAAAATAATTATCAATTGTGTCTTGTTTTTTTTTTCTTACATTACAGGCTTACCCCAGTACCCAATGCTACCGGATTACTAGGAAGAGCCGGGTGCCATTAGTCCCGGAGCATCAAATTTGGCTCTCCTGGACTAGACAGTAGCCGGGGGGGGGGGGGGTGTTTAGTGTTAGCCATTTTATCACTAACACTAACCCACAACTTAGGGTACTATTACACAGAACGATAATCGGCCCTATCCGGCCGATTATCGTTCTGTGTAATAAAGAAAAGATCATCGGCTGATACTTGATATAGGTTCTGACCTATAATTGTCGGGCGCCGACCACGCACCGCTACGTGTAATAGCGGTGCGTGGCTGACGATATGCAAAGAAGAATACATACCAATACAGGCTGCAGGGCTAATCTTCCTCTGTGCTTCTCCCTGGGTCCCGCGCATCAGGGCGGCCTGTGTCAGCTGACAGGCCGCTCAGCCAATCACAGGCCGGGACCGCAGTGGCCAGTGATTGGCTGAGCGGCCTGTCAGCTGAGACAGGCCGCTCTGAAGCTGGAGTGCGCGGGATCCAGTGAGAAGCACAGAGGAAGAGGAGCCCTGTAGCCTGGATAGGTAATGTATAGAGTTTAAACAAGGGCTGCAAGGACATCAGTAACAATGTCCCTGCTGCCCTTGTTAAACAATTATCGGGATGTGTAATAGTTATTATCGGGCTCCCATCAGCCCATGTAATAACACCCTTAGTAATGGATGATGTCTATCAGACAGCTTCCACTACTAAGCCTGTGATGCAAATAAAAAAAAAACACAAGACACAATTGATACATTTTTTTTAATTTAAAAACACCCCTAAACCCCTCATTGACCATTTTATAAAAAAAAAAAAAGCTGACCATCGACGTAGTCCACAGAATCCAATGTAATCCTCTGGGTACCGTTATCTGAAAACAAAAAAAAAAAGAGACGCACAAAAAAGGCAGGAGTAGAACACCCATCATTATGACAGGTGTTCTACTGCTTACAGTAGCAGCATCTTTACAGATAGCTGCTTACTGTCCGGCACCTAAGGGGTTAAGTATGGATGCATGGTATCCACACTCAACCCTCTGGGGGCCAGACACTTCAAACTGCACCCATACCAGCAAGGAAGGGGGTTAAGTGCCCCCCTGGGCTGGGTGCAGTGTAAGATACAGGCACAGGGGAGAGAAAGCAGCATCTTCAGGACACAGCCTGGTTAATAGCCTTAACCCCTGCCTCACTGGTCCAGGCTGCAAGTAAATCTATAAGTGCTGCATACTCACGGAATCGGGCCGTCGCGCTGATTCCATTTTCAGATCTGCTGCTTCATTCCCGAGTTCCGACCTTCTCTGTATACTGGTGTCAGGTCTGATCCATCAACATACAGAGAAGGTTGTAACTTGGGAACAGAGTGGCGGATCTGAGAATGGTAATGTCTAAATCCAATAGCGTAAATACACCTGCTGACGTCACGTGGTCACATGACTTCCTCAATTCACGTGACTGTACAGCAGGCGTGGCTTATTCAGTTTAGCCTCGCTGGTCTACACGGCTGCCACGAGTTTGCGTCTCCAATTGTGCCACTGCACGTCCGTTCTACTGGAAATTTTTATAGGGGGGCACAACAGTAAATATAATGGGTTCACTAGCAGGTGGAAGGAGGCACAATGGTGGGTGCAGTAGTATATGGGGGAGGGGGTGCACCCACCATTATGCCTCCATGCACGACATCCACCATTTACTACTTCACCCACTATTGTGCCTCCTTGCGCCTCCTCCCCCATGTACTACTGCACTCACCATTATGCTGTACTGCACCCCTCCCCATGTACTACTGCACCCCTCCCCATGTACTACTGCACCCACTATTATATTGTACTGCACCCACCATTATACTGTACTGCAACCACTCCCCCTTGTACTACTGCACCCACCATTATGCTGTACTGCACCCCTCCCCCATATACTGCACCAACCATTATACTGTACTGCACCCCTCCCCCATGTACTACTGCACCCACCATTATACTGTACAACACCCCTCCCCCATGTACTACTGCACCCACCATTATGCTGTACTGCACCCCTCCCCATGTACTACTGCACCCACCATTATATTGTACTGCACCCACCATTATACTGTACTGCAACCCCTCCCCCATGTACTACTGCACCCACCATTATGCTGTACTGCACCCCTCCCCCATATACTGCACTCACCATTATACTGCACTGCAACCCCTCCCCCATGTACTACTGCACCCACCATTATGCTGTACTGCACCCCTCCCCCATATACTGCACCCACCATTATACTGTACTGCACCCCTCCCCCATGTACTACTGCACCCACCATTATACTGTACTGCACCCCCTCCCCCATGTACTACTGCACGCACCATTATACTGTACTGCACCCCCTCCCCATGTACTACTGCACCCACCATTATACTGTACTGCACCCCCTCCCCATGTACTACTGCACCCACCATTATACTGTACTGCACCCCCTCCCCATGTACTACTGCACCCACCATTATACTGTACTGCACCCCCTCCCCATGTACTACTGCACCCACCATTATACTGTACTGCACCCCTCCCCCATGTACTACTGCACCCACCATTATACTGTACTGCACCCCCTCCCCCATAAACTGCACCTACCATTGTGCTGTACTGCACCCCTCCCCCATGTACTACTGCTCCCACCATTATGCTGTACTGCACCCCCTCCCCATGTACTACTGCTCCCACCATTATGCTGTACTGCACCCCCTCCCCATGTACTACTGCTCCCACCATTATGCTGTACTGCACCCCCTCCCCATGTACTACTGCTCCCACCATTATGCTGTACTGCACTCCCTCCCCATGTACTACTGTACTGCACCCCTCCCCATGTACTACTGCACCCACCATTATACTGTACTGCACCCCCTCCCCCATGTACTACTGCACCCACCATTATACTGTACTGCACCCTCCCCATGTACTACTGCACCCACCATTATGCTGTACTGCACCCCTCCCCCATGTACTACTGCACCCACCATTATACTGTACTGCACCCCTCCCCCATGTACTACTGCTCCCACCATTATGCTGTACTGCACCCCCTCCCCATGTACTACTGCTCCCACCATTATGCTGTACTGCACCCCCTCCCCATGTACTACTGCTCCCACCATTATGCTGTACTGCACCCCCTCCCCATGTACTACTGCTCCCACCATTATGCTGTACTGCACTCCCTCCCCATGTACTACTGTACTGCACCCCCTCCCCATGTACTACTGCACCCACCATTATGCTGTACTGCACCCCTCCCCCATGTACTGCACCCCCTCCCCATGTACTACTGCACCCACCATTATACTGTACTGCACCCCTCCCTCATGTACTACTGCACCCACCATTATACTGTACTGCACCCCCTCCCCCATGTACTACTGCACCCACCATTATGCTGTACTGCACCCCTCCCCCATATACTGCACTCACCATTATGCTGTACTGCACCCCTCCCCATGTACTACTGCACCCACCATTATACTGTACTGCACCCCCTCCCCCATGTACTACTACACCCACCATTATACTGTACTGCTCCCCCTCCCCCATATACTGCACTCACCATTATGCTGTACTGCACCCCCTCCCCCATATACTGCACCCACCATTATGCAGTATTGTACCCCCTCCCCCATGTACTACTGCACCCACCATTATGCTGTACTGCACCCCCTCCCCCATGTACTACTGCACCCACCATTATGCTGTACTGCACCACCATGTACTACTGCACCCACCATTATGCTGTACTGCACCCCCATGTACTACTGCACTAACCACTGTGCCTCCTTGCACCCCCCTCCCCATGTACTACTGCACCCACCATTGTCATATTTACTGTTGTGTCCCCCTAAACATTACCTGTGGAAAGGACCTGCAGAGAGAAGCTAACCTGTGGCAGCCGTGTAGACCAGCCAGGCTAAACTGAATAAGCCACGCCTGCTGTACAGTCACATGACTTGAGGAAGTCACGTGACCTTGTGATGTCATCAGGTCCTTTTACAGTATGGGATTTAGACAAGGGTAGAGCCTAGAATGTATCCTCTCCTTTGAGTTTCTCACTGTAGGGGATACATTCTAGCATCTTCAGTAGTGAAAATGCTAGAATGTATCCTCTCCTTTGAGTTTCTCACTGTAGAGGATACATTCTAGCATCTTCAGTAGTGAAAATGCTAGAATGTATCCTCTCCTTTGAGGCTCTCACTGTAGGGGATACATTCTAGCATCTTCAGTACTGAAATGGCTAGAATGTATCCTCTCCTCTGAGTGTATCCTCTCCTCTGAGTGTCTCACTGTAGGGGATACATTCTAGCATCTTCAGTACTGAAATGGCTAGAATGTATCCTCTCCTCTGAATATATCCTCTCCTTTGAGTTTCTGCAGGGGATACATTCTATCATGTTTAGTATTGAAATGTCTAAAATATATACCCTCTCAGAGGAGAGGATACATTCTAGGCACTATAATGAATCCCCTATAGTGAGACACTCAGAGAAGAGGATACATTCTAGCCATTTCAGTACTGAAGATGCTAGAATGTTTCCCCTACAGTGAGAACCTCAAAGGAGAGGATATACTCAGAGGAGAGGATACATTCTAGCCATTTTAGTACTGAACATGCTAGAATGTTTCCCCTACAGTGAGAGCCTCAAAGGAGAGGATACATTCTAGCATGTTCAGTAGTGAAAATGCTAGAATGTATCCCCTACAGTGAGAAACTCAGAGGAGAGGATATACTCAGAGAAGAGGATACATTCTAGCCATTTCAGTACTGAAGATGCTAGAATGTATCCCCTACAGTGAGAGCCTCAAAGGAGAGGATATACTCAGAGGAGAGGATACATTCTAGCCATTTTAGTACTGAACATACTAGAATGTTTCCCCTACAGTGAGAGCCTCAAAGGAGAGGATACATTCTAGCATGTTCAGTAGTGAAAATGCTAGAATGTATCCCCTACAGTGAGAAACTCAGAGAGGATATACTCAGAGGAGAGGATACATTCTAGCCATTTCAGTACTGAAGATGCTAAATGTATCCCCTGCAGTGAGAAACTCAGAAAAGAGGATACACTCAGAGGAGAGGATACATTCTAGCATGTTCAGTACTGAAGTGTCTAGAATGTATCCTCTCCTCTGAGTTTCTCACTGCAGGGTATGTATCCTAGCATGTTTAGGGCTATGTTCACACATAGTATTTCGGTCATTCTTTCTTCGACCAAAACCGAGTGCTGTGTTTTATGTGTGAACATAGCCTAGTAATGTAAAGTCCATCGAGTATCCTCTCCTCTGAGAGGGCATACATTCTAGAATGTTTAGTACTGAAATGTCTGGAGTGTATCCTCTCCTCTGAGAGGGCATCTCCACCAGGTGTACCCTCTCCTCTGAGAGGGCATCTCCACTAGGTGTATCCTCTCCTCTGAGAGGGCATACATTCTAGCAAGTGCAGTTTTGAAAGGTCTAGACCACAGGTGTCAGACTTCATCCCTTGGCTGTTACAGACTACATTTCCCATCATGCCTTACTTGTCCAGACATGGTGGGAATTGTAGTTCTGCAACTGCTGGAGGGCCTGAGTTTGACATCTCTGGTCTAGAATGTTCTCTTTTCTAACTGCAGGGTATACAGTCTAGTATGTATCCTCTCCTCTGAGCGTATCCTCTCTTCTGAGCTTCTCCCTGAGCGGGTCATATTACACAGCATGATTAAGAGGTGAAAACGAGCGGCGATGTTTTAGGTCAGTGCTTCTTCCCCTTTGTTCCCTGCACATTTTCTGTGTTATTACACACACAGACAGTGACTGGGGGAACTGCGGGCAGCTGCGGGAGGGGCAGCCCAAAAAATCCTTAGATTGTTCAAGCTGCCCATTGTAGACAGCAGCACTATCGTGATCTGGATTACTCGACCAGTTTGAAGACCACAATCAGCTGATAACATGGATTATTACACCAAATGATTATCAGACGTAACGGCCAGGAAACCTTTGGTGTAATACACCATTGTCTGTACAAGGAACAGGACTGGTGTGTGGGGTCTGTATACAGGGGAGAGGACTGGTGTGTGTGGGGTCTGTATACAGGGGAGAGGACTGGTGTGTGTGGGGTCTGTATACAGGGGGAGAGGACTGGTGTGTGTGGTCTGTCTACAGGGGGAGAAGACTGGTGTGTGTGGTCTGTATACAGGGGGAGAGGACTGGTGTGTGGGGTCTGTATACAGGGGGGAGAGGACCGGTGTGTGGGGTCTGTATACAGGGGGACAGGACTGGTGGGGGGGGGTGGCTGTATACAGGGGGAGAGGACTGGTGTGTGTGGTCTGTATACAGGGGGAGAGGACTGGTGTGTGGGGTCTTTATACAGGGGGAGAGGACTGGTGTGTGGGGTCTGTATACAGGGGGAGAGGACTGGTGTGTGGGGTCTGTATACAGGGGGAGAGGACTGGTGTGTGGGGTCTGTATACAGGGGGAGAGGACTGGTGTGTGTGGGGTCTGCATACAGGGGGAGAGGACTGGTGTGTGGGGTCTGCATACAGGGGGAGAGGACTGGTGTGTGGGGTCTGCATACAGGGGGAGAGGACTGGTGTGTGGGGTCTGTATACAGGGGAGAGGACTGGTGTGTGGGGTCTGTATACAGGGGAGAGGACTGGTGTGTGTGGTCTGTATACAGGGGAGAGGACTGGTGTGTGGGGTCTGTATACAGAGGAGAAGACTGGCGTGTGTGGGGTCTGTATACAGGGGAGAGGACTGGTGTGTGGGGGTCTGTATACAGGGGAGAGGACTGGTGTGTGGGGTCTGTATACAGGGGGAGAGGACTGGTGTGTGGGGTCTGTATACAGGGGGAGAGGACTGATGTTTGGGGTCTGTATGCAGGGGGAGAGGACTGGTGTGTGCGGGGTCTGTATACAGGGGGAGAGGACTGGTGTGTGGGGTCTGTATACAGGGGAGAGGACTGGTGTGTGTAGTCTGTATACAGGGGGAGAGGACTGGTGTGTGGGGGTCTGTATACAGGGGGAGAGGACTGGTGTGTGGGGTCTGTATACAGGGGAGAGGACTGGTGTGTGGGGTCTGTATACAGGGGAGAGGACTGGTGTGTGGGGTCTGTATACAGGGGGAGAGGACTGGTGTGTGGGGTCTGTATACAGGGGGAGAGGACTGGTGGTGGGGGGTCTATATACAGGGGAAAGGACTGGTGGTGGGGGGGTCTGTATACAGGAGGAGAGGACTGGTGTGTGGTCTGTATACAGGGGTGAGGACTGGTGTGTGGGGTCTGTATACAGGGGAGAGGACTGGTGTGTGTAGTCTGTATACAGGGGGAGAGGACTGGTGTGTGGGGGGTCTGTATACAGGGGGAGAGGACTGGTGTGTGGGGTCTGTATACAGGGGAGAGGACTGGTGTGTGGGGTCTGTATACAGGGGAGAGGACTGGTGTGTGGGGTCTGTATACAGGGGAGAGGACTGGTGTGTGGGGTCTGTATACAGGGGGAGAGGACTGGTGTGTGGGGTCTGTATACAGGGGGAGAGGACTGGTGGTGGGGGGTCTATATACAGGGGAAAGGACTGGTGGTGGGGGGTCTGTATACAGGAGGAGAGGACTGGTGTGTGTAGTCTGTATACAGGGGGAGAGGACTGGTGTGTGGGGGTCTGTATACAGGGGGAGAGGACTGGTGTGTGGGGTCTGTATACAGGGGAGAGGACTGGTGGTGGGGGGTCTGTATACAGGGGAGAGGACTGGTGTGTGTAGTCTGTATACAGGGGGAGAGGACTGGTGTGTGGGGGTCTGTATACAGGGGGAGAGGACTGGTGTGTGGGGTCTGTATACAGGGGAGAGGACTGGTGTGTGGGGTCTGTATACAGGGGAGAGGACTGGTGTGTGGGGTCTGTATACAGGGGAGAGGACTGGTGTGTGGGGTCTGTATACAGGGGGAGAGGACTGGTGTGTGGGGGTCTGTATACAGGGGGAGAGGACTGGTGGTGGGGGGTCTATATACAGGGGAAAGGACTGGTGGTGGGGGGTCTGTATACAGGAGGAGAGGACTGGTGTGTGGTCTGTATACAGGGGAGAGGACTGGTGTGTGTAGTCTGTATACAGGGGGAGAGGACTGGTGTGTGGGGGTCTGTATACAGGGGGAGAGGACTGGTGTGTGGGGTCTGTATACAGGGGAGAGGACTGGTGTGTGGGGTCTGTATACAGGGGAGAGGACTGGTGTGTGGGGTCTGTATACAGGGGGAGAGGACTGGTGTGTGGGGTCTGTATACAGGGGGAGAGGACTGGTGGTGGGGGGTCTATATACAGGGGAAAGGACTGGTGGTGGGGGGTCTGTATACAGGAGGAGAGGACTGATGTGTGGTCTGTATACAGGGGTGAGGACTGGTGTGTGGGGTCTGTATACAGGGGAGAGGACTGGTGTGTGTGGTCTGTATACAGGGGGAGAGGACTGGTGTGTGGGGGTCTGTATACAGGGGGAGAGGACTGGTGTGTGGGGTCTGTATACAGGGGAGAGGACTGGTGTGTGGGGTCTGTATACAGGGGAGAGGACTGGTGTGTGGGGTCTGTATACAGGGGAGAGGACTGGTGTGTGGGGTCTGTATACAGGGGGAGAGGACTGGTGTGTGGGGTCTGTATACAGGGGGAGAGGACTGGTGGTGGGGGGTCTATATACAGGGGAAAGGACTGGTGGTGGGGGGGTCTGTATACAGGAGGAGAGGACTGGTGTGTGGTCTGTATACAGGGGAGAGGACTGGTGTGTGTAGTCTGTATACAGGGGGAGAGGACTGGTGTGTGGGGGGTCTGTATACAGGGGGAGAGGACTGGTGTGTGGGGTCTGTATACAGGGGAGAGGACTGGTGTGTGGGGTCTGTATACAGGGGAGAGGACTGGTGTGTGGGGTCTGTATACAGGGGGAGAGGACTGGTGTGTGGGGTCTGTATACAGGGGGAGAGGACTGGTGGTGGGGGGTCTATATACAGGGGAAAGGACTGGTGGTGGGGGGTCTGTATACAGGAGGAGAGGACTGATGTGTGGTCTGTATACAGGGGTGAGGACTGGTGTGTGGGGTCTGTATACAGGGGAGAGGACTGGTGTGTGTGGTCTGTATACAGGGGGAGAGGACTGGTGTGTGGGGGTCTGTATACAGGGGGAGAGGACTGGTGTGTGGGGTCTGTATACAGGGGAGAGGACTGGTGTGTGGGGTTTGTATACAGGGGAGAGGACTGGTGTGTGGAGTCTGTATACAGGGGGAGAGGACTGGTGTGTGGGGTCTGTATACAAGGGGAGAGGACTGGTGTGTGTGGGGTCTGTATACAGGGGGAGAGGACTGGTGTGTGTGGGGTCTGTATACAGGGGAGAGGACTGGTGTGTGTGGGGTCTGTATACAGGGGGAAAGGACTGGTGTGTGGGGTCTGTATACAGGGAGAGGACTGGTGTGGTAGGGTCTGTATACAGGGGGAGAGGACTGGTGTGTGGGGTCTGTATACAGGGGAGAGGACTGGTGTGTGGGGTCTGTATACAGGGGGAGAGGACTGGTGTGTGTGGGGGGTCTGTATAGAGGGGGAGAGGACTGGTGTGTGTGGGGTCTTTATACAGGGGAGAGGACTGGTGTGTGTGGGGTCTGTATACAGGGGAGAGGACTGGTGTGGGGGGGTCTGTATACAGGGGAGAGGACTGGTGTGGGGGGGGGTGAATACAGGGTGAGAGGACTGTGTGGGGGGGGGTCTGTATACAGGGGAGAGGACTGGTGTGTGGGGTCTGTATACAGGGGGAGAGGACTGGTGTGTGTGGGGTCTGTATACAGGGGAGAGGACTGGTGTGTGTGGGGTCTGTATACAGGAAGAGGACTGGTGTGTGTGTGGGGGGGTCTGTATACGGGGGAGAGGACTGGTGTGAGTCTGTATACAGGGGGAGAGGACTGGTGTGTGTGTGTGGGGGTCTGTATACAGGGGGAGAGGACTAGTGTGTGGGGTCTGTATACAGTGGGAGAGGGGACCAGTGTGGGGTGTCTGTGTACAGGGTTCTCTCCCCCTGTATACAGACCCCACATACCAGTCCTCTCCCCTGTATACAAACCCCACATACCAGTCCTCTCCCCCTGTATACAGACCCCCCCCCACACCAGTCCTCTCCCCCTGTATACAGACCCCCCCACACACAAGTCCTCTCCCCCTGTATACAGACCCCACACACACGCCTGTACTCTCCCCTATATACAGACCCCACACACCAGTCCTCTCCCACTGTATATAGACCCCACACACCTGTCCTCTCCCCCTGTATACAGACCCCACACACCAGTCCTCTCCCCCTGTATACAGACCCCATGTACCAGTCCTCTCCCCTGTATACAGACCCCACACACCAGTCCTCTCCCCCTGTATATAGATCCCCCACACACCAGTCTTCTCCCCTGTATACAGACCCCACACACCAGTCCTCTCCCCCTGTATACAGACCCCACACACCAGTCCTCTCCCCCTGTATACAGACTCCACACACACCAGTCCTCTCCCCCTGTATACAGACCCCACACACCAGTCCTTTCCCCCTGTATACAGACCCCACACACACCAGTCCTCTCCCTGTATACAGACTCCACACACACCAGTCCTCTCCCCTGTATACAGACTCCACACACACCCGTCCTCTCCCCCCTGTATACAGACCCCACACACCAGTCCTCTCCCCCTGTATACAGACCCCACACACCAGTCCTCTCCCCCTGTATACAGACCCCACACACCAGTCCTCTCCCCCTGTATACAGACCACACACACCAGTCCTCTCCCCCTGTATACAGACCCCACACACACCAGTCCTCTCCCCCTGTATACAGACCACACACCAGTCCTCTCCCCCTGTATACAGACCCCACACACCAGTCCTCTCCCCTGTATACAGACCCCACACACCAGTCCTCTCCCCCTGTATACAGACCACACACACACCAGTCCTCTCCCCCTGTATACAGCCCCCCCCCACACACACCAGTCCTCTCCCCCTGTATACAGACCCCACACACCAGTCCTCTCCCATGTATACAGACCCCACACACCAGTCCTCTCCCCCTGTATACAGACCCCACACACCAGTCCTCTCCCCCTGTATACAGACCCCACACACACCAGTCCTCTCCCCCTGTATATAGATCCCCCACACACCAGTCCTCTCCCCCTGTATACAGACCCCACACACCAGTCCTCTCCCCCTGTATACAGACCCCACACACCAGTCCTCTCCCCCTGTATACAGACCCCACACACCAGTCCTCTCCCCCTGTATACAGACCCCACACACCAGTCCTCTCCCCCTGTATACAGACCCCACACACCAGTCCTCTCCCCCTGTATACAGACCCCACACACCAGTCCTCTCCCCTGTATACAGACCCCACACACCAGTCCTCTCCCCCTGTATACAGACCCCACACACCAGTCCTCTCCCCTGTATACAGACCCCACACACCAGTCCTCTCCCCTGTATACAGACTACACACACCAGTCCTTTCCCCCTGTATATAGACCCCACACACACCAGTCCTCTCCCCTGTATACAGACCCCACACACCAGTCCTCTCCCCCTGTATACAGACCCCACACACACCAGTCCTCTCCCCCTGTATACAGACACTACACACCAGTCCTCTCCCCTGTATACAGACCCCACACACCAGTCTTCTCCCCTGTATACAGACCCCACACACCAGTCCTCTCCCCCTGTATACAGACACTACACACCAGTCCTCTCCCCTGTATACAGACCCCACACACCAGTCCTCTCCCCTGTATACCAGACCCCACACACCAGTCCTCTCCCCTGTATACAGACCCCACACACCAGTCCTCTCCCCCTGTATACAGCCCCCCACACACACACCAGTCCTCTCCCCCTGTATACAGACCCCACACACCAGTCCTCTCCCCCTGTATACAGACCCCACACACCAGTCCTCTCCCCCTGTATACAGACTACACACACCAGTCCTCTCCCCCTGTATACAGACACCACACACCAGTCCTCTCCCCCTGTATACCCCTCCATGTTACTGTGGATATTGCAGCTTCCTTCCCTCTGTTTCTGCACAGTGAATGGTGCAGCAGCTCACTACTTCCTACTTCCGGTCGAGGCCCCGCCCCTCCTGGTGACATCACACCTCAAAGGAGAGGATACACTCTAGCATCTACCGTTTCTGCACAGTGAATGGTGCAGCAGCTCACTACTTCCTACTTCCGGTCGAGGCCCCGCCCCTCCTGGTGACATCACACCTCAAAGGAGAGGATACACTCTAGCATCTACCTTTAGACAAGGTCCTCAAGACCTACCTCTGGCAACTACATTCTAGCCTCCACCATGGTAGCATGGAGGGGTATACAGGGGGAGAGGACTGGTGTGTGTGGGGTCTGTATACAGGGGGAGAAGACTGGTGTGGGGTCTGTATACAGGGGGAGAGGACTGGTGTGTGGGGGGTCTGTATACAGGGGGGAGAGGACTGGTGTGTGGGGGGGTCTGTATACAGGGGGAGAGGACTGGTGTGTGGGGTCTGTATACAGGGGGAGAGGACTGGTGTGTGGGGTCTGTATACAGGGGAAAGGACTGGTGTGGGGTCTGTATACAGGGGAGAGGACTGGTGTGTGGGGGGGGGTCTGTATACAGGGGGAGAGGACTGGTGTATGGTCTGTATACAGGGGAAAGGACTGGTGTGGGGTCTATATACAGGGGGAGAGGACTGGTGTGTGTGGGGTCTGTATACAGGGGGAGAGGACTGGTGTGTGGGGGGTCTGTATACAGGGGGAGAGGACTGGTGTGTGGGGGGTCTGTATACAGGGGGAGAGGACTGGGGGTGGGGGGGTCTGTATACAGGGGGAGAGGACTGGTGTGTGGGGTCTGTATACAGGGGGAGAGGACTGGTGTGTGGGGTCTGTATACAGGGGGAGAGGACTGGTGTGTGGGGTCTGTATACAGGGGGAGAGGACTGGTGTGTGGGGTCTGTATACAGGGGGAGAGGACTGGTGTGTGGGGTCTGTATACAGGGGGAGAGGACTGGTGTGTGGGGTCTGTATACAGGGGGAGAGGACTGGTGTGTGGGGTCTGTATACAGGGGGAGAGGACTGGTGTGTGGGGTCTGTATACAGGGGGAGAGGACTGGTGTGTGGGGTCTGTATACAGGGGGAGAGGACTGGTGTGTGGGGTCTGTATACAGGGGGAGAGGACTGGTGTGTGGGGTCTGTATACAGGGGGAGAGGACTGGTGTGTGGGGTCTGTATACAGGGGGAGAGGACTGGTGTGTGGGGTCTGTATACAGGGGGAGAGGACTGGTGTGTGGGGTCTGTATACAGGGGGAGAGAACCCCTGTACACAGACACCCCACACTGGTCCCCTCTCCCACTGTATACAGACCCCACACACTAGTCCTCTCCCCCTGTATACAGACCCCCCCCACCAGTCCTCTCCCCCTGTATACAGACTCACACCAGTCCTCTCCCCCGTATACAGACCCCCCACACACACCAGTCTAGTGATGTCACGATACCAGAATTTTGAGTTCGATACCAATACTTGATTTTTTAGTTCGATACTCAATACCAGTTCGATACCTCGAAAAAAAATACAACCCCCCCCCTTATAAGATCAGCACCCTCCTCTCCTGACATCCTCTGTGCTGCTGTGACCTCCCCATAGATCAGCACACTCCTCTCCTGACATCCTCTGTGCTGTTGTGACGTCCCCTATAGATCAGCACACTCCTCTCCTGACATCCTCTGTGCTGCTGTGACCTCCCCATAGATCAGCACATTCCTCTCCTGACATCTTCTGTGCTGCTGTGACCTCCTCTATAGATCAGCACACTCCTTTCCTGACATCCTCTGTGCTGCTGTGACCTCTCATAAGATCAGCACACTCCTTCCTCTCCGGACATCCTCTGTGCTGCTGTGACCTCCCCTATAGATCAGCACCCTCCTCTCCTGACATCCTCTGTGCTGCTGGGACGCTGTGACCTCCCCTATAAGATCAGACTCCTCCTCTCCTGACATCCTCTGTGCTGCTGTGACCTCCCCTATCGATCAGCACACTCCTCTCCTGACATCCTCTGTGCTGCTGTGACCTCCCTTATAAGATCAGCACCCTCATCTCCTGACATCCTCTGTGCTGCTGTGACCTCTCCTATAAGATCAGCCCCCTCCTTTCCTGACATCCTCTGTGCTGCTGGGACCCTGCGACCTCTCCTATAAGATCAGCCTCCTCCTCTCCTGACATCCTCTGTGCTGCTGTGACCTCCCTATAAGATCAGCCCCCTCCTCTCCTGACATTCTCTGTACTGCTGTGACCTCCCCTATAAGATCAGCCCCCTCCTCTCCTGACATCCTCTGTGCTGCTGTGACCTCCCCTATAAGATCAGCCCCCTCCTCTCCTGACATTCTCTGTGCTGCTGTGACGCTGTGACCTCCCCTATAAGATCAGCACGCTCCTCTCCTGACATCCTCTGTGCTGCTGTGACCTCCCCTATAAGATCAGCCCCCTCCTTTCCTGACATTCTCTGTGCTGCTGTGACCTCCCCTATAAGATCAGCCCCCTCCTTTCCTGACATCCTCTGTGCTGCTGGGACCCTGCGACCTCTCCTATAAGATCAGCCCCCTCCTCTCCTGACATCCTCTGTGCTGCTGTGACCTCCCTATAAGATCAGCCCCCTCCTCTCCTGACATTCTCTGTACTGCTGTGACCTCCCCTATAAGATCAGCCCCCTCCTCTCCTGACATCCTCTGTGCTGCTGTGACCTCCCCTATAAGATCAGCCCCCTCCTCTCCTGACATTCTCTGTGCTGCTGTGACGCTGTGACCTCCCCTATAAGATCAGCACGCTCCTCTCCTGACATCCTCTGTGCTGCTGTGACCTCCCCTATAAGATCAGCCCCCTCCTTTCCTGACATTCTCTGTGCTGCTGTGACCTCCCCTATAAGATCAGCCCCCTCCTCTCCTGACATCCTCTGTGCAGCAAGGGACCAAACATTGTGTTTATTGGGGACAGCAGGGGGGGGGGGGGCAGTAGTGGGCGGATTGACGGGGGGGGGATCCAGGTTGGGTGAACAGCCCAGGGCCCAGGGTACATTTAATCCGCCACTGGGTACAGACTACAACCCCCACACCAGAGGGCAGGGATGTGGGGCGGGGGGGGCACACCAGAGGGCAGGGATGTGGCGCGGGGGGGGGGGGCACACCAGAGGGCAGGGATGTGGCGCGGGGGGGGGGGGCACACCAGAGGGCAGGGATGTGGGGCGGGGGGGGGGGGGGGCACACCAGAGGGCAGGGATGTGGGGCGGGGGGGGGGGGCACACCAGAGGGCAGGGATGTGGGGCGGGGGGGGGGGGGGGCACACCAGAGGGCAGGGATGTGGGGCGGGGGGGGGGGCACACCAGAGGGCAGGGATGTGGGGGGGGGGGGGGGGGGGCACACCAGAGGGCAGGGATGTGGGGCGGGGCACACAAGAGGGCAGGGATGTTTGCAATGTCTGCACACATCCCCTGCTCTCACTGCGGTACCACTCAAAGCATGAGGCTTGTCAAAGCAGAGGGGAGGGGGGATTTGTAAAGGGAGTTTAAAGGGACAGTGTCATGTTTTTGAAATTTTTTTAATAAAAGGTAGTAAGAAAAAGTAACTGTGTTCTATTTTTATTTTATTTTTTTACATAGGGCTTAAGTGTTTTTTAATTACATTGATGTCTTCACAGGGGGCTGCCATGTTTATAGTGTCTGTGTGTGACGTCATTTCGCGACACACACACAGACACTATACGGCACCTCCAGAACATTGAAGTGAACCGACGGAGTCCGTCTGGTTCACTTGCACTGGAGGCTCCGTCACTGTGTACTGCGCATGTGCATGGACATGCGCAATACACAGCTGAAGTACATGGGGCAGGGTGGCGGCGCCATTTTCCTGAAGTCCCAGCCCAGCAAGAGGCACAAGAACGGGGGAGAAGAGAGACCGGCAGAGTTGGCAGGAGAACTGTGTGCAGCTCTCTCCCCTCCCCCAGTGTCGGACTGGCCCCCCTCCCACCCCACTCACCGTCCAGCAGACCCCAGGCCAGCCAGGGCCCATCCAGTACAGCTACAGGGCCGGAGTGAGCTTCGGGCACACACAGGCTGTAATACACCAGCCCAGAAGCTCCCAGCTGCAGCTCCTTGGTGCCCGGACTTCTCCCCTGTCTCCTTCTCACATGTCCTCCGCCGAACAGGAGGGAAGTCCGGGCACCGAGGAGCTGCAGCTGTGAGCTTCCGGGCCGGTGAATTACAGCTTGTCCGTGCCGGAAGCTCACTGCCGTCCTGTAACTGTACTATACCAGCCTGCCGCTGCCGCGGCTTATCCCTGTGCGCCCCGCTGTTTCCCGTGCCCCCCCCCCCCCCAATTGCTCCTTCTGTCACCCCAGCCTCCCTCCCCCTGCAACATCAGCCTGTCCCCCATCACCCCAGCCTCTCTCCCTCCTGTCACCCCAGCATCTATCCCCCTGTCACCCCAGCCTCTCTCCCTCCTGCCACCCCAGCCTCTCTCTCCCCTGCCACCCCACCCTCTCTCCCTCCTGCCACCTTAGCCTCTCTCCCTCCTGCCACCCCAGCCTCTCTCCCTCCTGTCACCCCAGCATCTCTCCCTCCTGTCACCCCAGCATCTATCTCCCTGTCACCCCAGCCTCTCTCCCTCCTGCCACCCCAGCCTCTCTCCCTCCTGCCACCCCAGCCTCTCTCCCTCCTGCCACCCCAGCCTCTCTCCCTCCTGCCACCCTAGCCTCTCTCCCTCCTGCCACCCCAGCCTCTCTTCCCCCTGTCACCCCAGCATCTATCCCCCTGTCACCCCACTCTTTCTCCCTCCTGTCACCCCTGCCTCTCTCCCCCGTCACCCCAGCCCCTCTCCCCCCTGCCACATCACACTGTCCCTCCATCACGCCAGCCTCTCCCTCCCCAATAGCCTGTACTCTCCTGTTTATGTATATATATATATATATATATATATATATATATATATATACTGTATATATATATATATATATATATATATATATATATTGTGACACCTATGCAGGAATGGTTGTGGAAGGGAGGTATATTTCTCCTAGGTTCCTCTCCTATGTCAGCTAACAGCCCAGGCCTCTCACCTGCAGGGTAATTAATGAAGCTGCTCAGAGGGCGGGTATATAAGAGAAGCCAGGAGGGCAGATTGCTCTCTCTGGCTGGGGACACAGAAAGCCTGTCTGTGTGAGAGATTGATGTGAGTAGTAAAGGTTGCTTAAGTGTTTGGTAAGCTGGCAGGGAGCAGCTCTCCAGCTGATAGTCAGGATACCTGAATGTATAGTAAGTGCCGGACAGGCAAGGATTTTCTTTCGTTGCTCTTTTGTTTTATTTTCTGCTTGCAACCTTTTAAATAAACCTGACTACGTGTCAGATTGCACCTATGTATGCTGTTGGCCTGATTTGGATGAACCAGATACGTGTCCTTTGACCCAGCAAAAGCGATCCCAGTGACTTATATCACAATATATATACACACACACAGTGGTACCTTGGTTTAAGAGTGACTTGGTTTAAGAGATCACAGTTTTTCAAAATAGTGACTTGGTGTAAGAGCATTGCTTTGGTGTAAGAGCTCCCTGTACTGGATGGGAGCGTGAGTGGAGGAGGGGCATGGTCTGCATAGCGGGGTCTACAGCCCTGTACTCTGACCCAGTAAGTCTCCCTCACCTTCCATATCATAGCTGATCCACTTCAGGCTGGGGCTTACATCAGGGGACAGGACTGTGGAGGTAATCTCTTCATAGCAGTAACCCCTCTCTCCGCAGACAGAGTGCTGCCTGTATGTGCCCACATCTGTCCTGCTCATACCTTCATGCTCCCTGCAGTCTCTGTCAGCTCTTGCGTTTCCCATCCTCTCCATTACTGTACAGTAACTCATAATATCACATATTCTGCTGTTTCTGAATGTTTGTTTCATCTGTTTTACATGTTATTCCGAATAATAAATCATTATTTTTGGGGTGTGGAACCAATTTTCTGCAGATCAGAGATTTCTTATGGGAAAATTTGCCTTGGTTTAAGAGTGGATTTGGATTACAAGCGCGGTCCCGGAACGAATTATGCTCGTAATCCAAGGCACCACTGTGTGTGTATGTGTGTATATATATATCTCCTACCTGTGTAATGTATATACACTGCTGAAACCAGAGAGCAATAGCCTGTGTACACACACATATATATATATATATATATATACACACACACACACACATATACACACATCCTCTACCTGTGTAATGTATGACATGAGCTGTCTGTACGAGTGTAACAACAATACTATGTGCATGCGGGGGATGGGCGGTGAGAAGTGCGGGAGGTGTGTGTGGGCAGGCGAACTTTATATGGTTCTGCAGCAAGTTGAGGTGTATTATGAAAGAATAGGGACATGTTTCTTCTATCTGTACTGCTGTGCAGACAACAACAAAATGGCGCTGCCCTACAGTACACATAATATCACCTTTCCCCTCTTTGTTCTCCTGTGAAAAGAGGGGGGAGGTGATGATGTCACAGCAGTTGAGCAGAGACTGACTCTTTTTTTCAGCAGCCGGGTTTCAGGCTGCTTTTACCAGCAGTTTCCTGCTGGAGCTCCCCCTGGTGGCCATCACTGGGAAATATGAAAAATTAGTTAATTTTTCATATTTCCTTACATGTAAAAATAATGAAAAACACATATAAATTAACAAAAAAATAAATAAATTCAGTTTTAACACTTTCAAAATTTTTTTTTACTTGGCGACACATTCCCTTTAAGGTGGAACAGACAGCCTGAACCTCGGCCAGCAGGAAGATTAACCTTTGCTGCTGGCCAAGATTCAGGCTGTCTGTTCCACCTTAAATTAGCTCCCTTTACAAATCCCCCTTCCCCTCAGCTCCGGGAAGCTCCCAGCTGTCAGGCCTCCGTTCCTCCTGCATATTCATGTGTGCACACTCAGGCCGGTCAGGAAGCGCAGCCACCGAGAGTGTGCACACACGAATATGCATAGGAACAGCTCTGCAGATGGACGGAGGGCGAGCGGGCATCAGTCAGTCTCACCAACCTCACACTGAGTGCAGCCCTAGACGCAGCTCCTCACACCGGCTGCATGACAGGGGGGACAGGAGGCTGAGGTGTGACAGGCTGCGGGTCATTAGCAGCGGGGGGGGTCTGTTACACATAGTAGCCGACCCCCACTGCTTCTGGAGAGGCTCAGGATGGGTCAGATGCCGCAATCAGTTGTGACAGCGGCATCTGCACAGTTATATAGCCGGCACTAGCGATCGCTGTGTGCCGGCTATAAGTTATCCCTGCAGTGAGCGGAGGAAGGGGCGAGCGGAGGAAGGGGCGGGCGGAGGAGGAAGTGACGCCAGGGGGCAGGGGGCGGCACACAGAGAACATGGCCAGCGCTCTGCTAGTCGCCGGCTGTGTTCTCTGCTCTATACTTTATGTTAAGCTGCGTTATTAGGCAGCTTAATATAAAATATCGATACCAGGAAATCCTGGTACCGAATCGTTTTTTTGCCCGAAATATCGATAGTAGTATCGATATTTCGGTGCATCGTGCATCCCTACACCAGTCCTCTCCCCTGTATACAGACTCCACACACACCAGTCCTCTCCCCCTGTATACAGACCCCACATACCAGTCCTCTCCCCCTGTATACAGACACCCCCCCCCCCACACCAGTCCTCTCACCCTGTATACACCCCCCCACACCAGTCCTCTCCCCTGTATACAGACCCCCCCACACCAGTCCTCGCCCCTGTATACAGACCCCACACACACCAGTCCTCTCCCCTGTATAAAGACCCCCCACACACCAGTCCTCTCCCCCTGTATACAGACCCCCCCCCACACACACACACCAGTCCTCTCCCCCTGTATACACCCCCCCACACCAGTCCTCTCCCCCTGTATACAGACCCCACACACCAGTCCTCTCCCCTGTATACAGACCACACACACCAGTCCTCTCCCCCTGTATAGACCCCTCACTCCAGTGCTCTCCCCTGTATACAGCCCGCCCCCCACTCCAGTCCTCTCCCCCTGTATACAGACCCTACACACACCAGTTATCTCCCCTGTATACAGACCCCACACACACCTGTCCTCTCCCCCTGTATACAGACCCTACACACACCAGTCCTTTCCCCCTGTATACAGACCCTACACACACCAGTCATCTCCCCCTGTATACAGACCCCACACACGCCTGTCCTCTCCCCCTGTATACAGACCCCACACACACGCCTGTCCTCTCCCCTGTATAGAGACACACACACACCAGTCCTCTCCCCTTGTATACAGACCCCCACACACCAGTCCTCTCCCCCTGTATACAGACCACACACACCAGTCCTATCCGCTATATACAGTCCCCCCACACTAGTCTTCTCCCCCTGTATACAGACCCCCCACACACACCAGTCCTCTCCCCCTGTATATAGATCCCCCACACACCAGTCCTCTCCCCTGTATACAGACCCCACACACACCAGTCCTCTCCCCTGTATACAGACCCCTCACACCAGTCCTCTCCCCTGTATACAGACCCCTCACACCAGTCCTCACCCCTGTATACAGACCACACACCAGTCCTTTCCTCCTGTATACAGACCCCCCCCACCAGTCTTTTCCCCTGTATATAGACCCCACACACCAGTCCTCTCCCCCTGTATACAGACCCCAGTCACCAGTCCTCTCCCCCTGTATACAGACCCCACACACCAGTCCTCTCCCCTGTATACAGCCCCCACACACCAGTCCTCTCCCCTTGTATACAGTCACCCCACACTAGTCTTCTCCCCCTGTATACAGACCCCCCACACACACCAGTCCTCTCCCCCTGTATACAGACCCCCCACACACCAGTCCTCTCCCCCTGTATATAGATCCCCCACACACCAGTACTCTCCCCTGTATACAGACCCCCCACACCAGTCCTCTCCCCTGTATACAGACCCCCCACACCAGTCCTCTGCTCCTGTATACAGACCCCCCACACCAGTCCTCTCCCCCTGTATACAGACTACACACACCAGTCCTCTCCCCTGTATACAGACCCCACACACGCCTGTCCTCTCCCCCTGTATACAGGCCCCCCACACCAGTCCTCTCCCCCTGTATACAGACCCTACACACACCAGTCCTTTCCCCCTGTATACAGACCCTACACACACCAGTCATCTCCCCCTGTATACAGACCCCACACACGCCTGTCCTCTCCCCCTGTATACAGACCCCTCACACCAGTCCTCTCCCCTGTATACAGACCCCACACACCAGTCCTCTCCCCTGTATACAGACCCCACACACCAGTCCTCTCCCCCTGTATACAGACCCCACACACCAGTCCTCTCTCCCTGTATACAGACCCCACACACCAGTCCTCTCTCCCTGCATACAGACCCCACACACACCAGTCCTCTCCCCCTGTATACAGACCACACACACCAGTCCTCTCCCCCTGTATAAAGACCCCACACACCAGTCCTCTCCCCCTGTATACAGACCACACACACCAGTCCTCTCCCCCTGTATACAGCCCCCCCCCCCACACACACACACACAAGTCCTCTCCCCCTGTATACAGGCCCCACACACCGGTCCTCTCCCCCCTGTATACAGACCCCACACACCAGTCCCCTCCCCCTGTATACAGACCACACACACCAGTCTTCTCCCCCTGTATAGAGACCACACACACCAGTCCTCTCCCCCTGTATACAGACCCCACACACACCAGTCCTTTCCCCCTGTATACAGACCCCCACACACCAGTCCTCTGCCCTGTATACAGACCCACACACCAGTCCTGTTCCTTGTACAGACAATGGTGTATTACACCAAAGGTTTCCTGGCCGTTACGTCTGATAATCATTTGGTGTAATAATCCACGTTATCAGCTGATTGTGGTCTTCAAACTGGTCGAGTAATCCAGATCACGATAGTGCTGCTGTCTACAATGGGCAGCTTGAACAATCTAAGGATTTTTTGGGCTGCCCCTCCCGCAGCTGCCCGCAGTTCCCCCAGTCACTGTCTGTGTGTGTAATAACACAGAAAATGTGCAGGGAACAAAGGGGAAGAAAGCACTGACCTAAAACATCGCCGCTCGCTTTCACCTCTTAATCATGCTGTATAATATGACCCGCTCAGGGAGAAGCTCAGAAGAGAGGATACGCTCAGAGGAGAGGATACATACTAGACTGTATACCCTGCAGTTAGAAAAGAGAACATTCTAGACCAGAGATGTCAGACTCAGGCCCTCCAGCAGTTGCAGAACTACAATTCCCACCATGTCTGGACAAGTAAGGCATGAAGGAAAATGTAGTTTGTAACAGCCGAGGGATGAAGTCTGACACCTGTGGTCTAGACCTTTCAAAACTGCACTTGCTAGAATGTATGCCCTCTCAGAGGAGAGGATACACCTGGTGGAGATGCCCTCTTAGAGGAGAGGGTACACCTTGTGGAGATGCCCTCTCAGAGGAGAGGATACACTCCAGACATTTCAGTACTAAACATTCTAGAATGTATGCCCTCTCAGAGGAGAGGATACTCGATGGACTTTACATTACTAGGCTATGTTCACACATAAAACACAGCACTCGGTTTTGGTTGAAGAAAGAATGACCGAAATACTATGTGTGAACATAGCCCTAAACATGCTAGGATGTATACCCTGCAGTGAGAAACTCAGAGAAGAGGATACATTCTAGACACTTCAGTACTGAACATGCTAGAATGTATCCTCTCCTCTGAGTGTATCCTCTTTTCTGAGTTTCTCACTGCAGGGGATACATTTAGCATGTTCAGTACTGAAATGCCTAGAATGTATCCTCTCCTCTGAGCCATCCTCTCCTTTGAGTTTCTCACTGCAAGGGATACATTCTAGCATCTTCAGTACTGAAATGGCTAGAATGTATCTCCTCCTCTGAGTCTCTCACTGTAGGGGATACATTTAGCATGCTCAGTAGTGAAATGGCTAAAATGTATCCTCTCCTCTGAGTATATCATCTCCTTTGAGTTTCTAACTGCAGAGGATATATTTAGCATGTTCAGTACTGAAATGCCTAGAATGTATCCTCTCCTCTGAGTATATCCTCTCCTTTTAGTTTCTCACTGCAGGGGATACATTCTAGCATGTTCAGTACTGAAATGGCTAGAATGTATCCTCTCCTCTGAGTCACTATAGGGCAGGGGTCCTCAACTGGCGGACCGCGGTCCGAACCCGGACCGCGGAGGCCAGCTGTCCGGACCCCTGGTCAGACCTCCTAACCGCCCCGGATCCGGTCCGTCCCGCTCCCCACCGCACTGCCTCCCGCCCCATAGGCGTACTGTCCTTAGATGTCAGTACGCCTGTGGGGCTGGGGGCAGTGTCGGTCCGGCCCCCGGCTGATACGCGCTCTCTGGGGATGTCCCGGGGATTCCCCAGCAGAGCCGCACCACAGACCTCAGTGTACGCTGCCGGCCTGTCCTTTCCAGAAGTGCAGGCCGGCGGCGTACGCTGAGGTCACTGATGCGCGCTCTGCTGGGGAATCCCCGGGACATCCCTACAGAGCGTGTATCAGCCGGGGGCCGGACCGACGGGAAGAGAAGAAGACAGCCGCAGCGGGGAATGAGGTGCTAGGTGAGTTGTTTTTGTTATTTTTTTTTCTGTCTGGGGGGCATCTACAAGGGGAGAGCGCACAGGTGGACTATATACTACAGGGGGGACCTCACAGGGGGCTATATACTACTGAGGGGGCTATATACTACTGGGGGGAGCGCACAGGGGGCTATATACTACAGGGGGGACCTCACAGGGGGCTATATACTACTGAGGGAGCTATATACTACTGGGGGGAGCGCACAGGGGGTTATATACTACAGGGGGGACCTCACAGGGGCTATATACTACAGGGGGAAAGCACAAGGGGGGCTATATACTACTGGGGGGGACCTCACAGGGGGCTATATACTACTGGGGGGAGAGCACAGGGGCGCTATATACTACTGGGGGGAGCTCACAGGGGGCTATATACTACAGGGGGACAGCGCACGGGGGGGCTATATACTACAGGGGGAGCTCACAGGGGGCTATATACTACAGGGGGGAGCTTACAGGGGGGCTATATACTACTTGGGGGGAGCTCACAGGGGCTATATACTACTGGGGGGAGCTCACAGGGGGCTATATACTACAGGGGGAGAGCACAGGGGGGCTATATACTACTGGGGGGAGCTCACAGGGGGCTATATACTACTGGGGGACAGCGCACAGGGGGCTATATACTACAGGGGGAGAGCGCACAGGGGGGCTATATACTACTGGGGGAGCTCACAGGGGGCTATATTCTACAGGGGAAGAGCGCACGGGGAGGCTATATACTACTGGGGGGAGCTCACAGGGGGCTATATACTACAGGGGGAGAGCGCACAGGGGGGCTATATACTACTGGGGGAGCAACAGGGGGCTATATACTACTATACAGTTTTCCCGCTAATAAGCAGCAATTCTGTATATAAATAGTTGAACGTTTGTGACAAAGTAAGAAAACACGTTTCCTACTGATGTTCAGCTCGGACCTTCACCTGACAATAGACCCCGGTGATAAGACTAAATTTATATGTTGACATCTCTCTATGGAGAGAAGCCGAAAACCCAGGTAAAGGATGGTTTTTAAATTATATCTAGAGTTGGAATCCTGCAGTATTACCAGCTCGTTACTTATACATCACTGACACAGATAAGACAATGTATCATGATTATAAGCCTGGAGAAAATGGCCCAAGTTTTATTATGGTCATCACATTTTATAGACAGATAAAATATAGGGTGGTAACAAATGCTAATAAGACATAGATGAGGCGGTGCTAGTGATTTAGATATTCAGTCATGCGCAATGGCATCTATATTAGTATTCATTATTATTATTATTCAAAAAGGTCAAAAAGGTTAAAACAATACATTCTGTACAAAGATACTTTTTCATGAATCCAAGAGCACAATGTAGTTGTTTTCCATAAATTGTTTATAGATAAGAGTCTCTGGGTCCTTGGGGATTGTGTCTACAAATGATAACTTTCCAGGAGCTGTTCTAAGTGACGTGCTTCCAGCATTCCTCTTCTTCATCCAGAACATCTCTCTGTCACGCTCTGATCATCTCCTCATTCAGAGGGCAGTATATATATGTGTAGTCAAATAGGTACGGTGCAAGTAGGTAAAATCCCAATACCTGGCCTTATCATTCCCCCATTTGACATCCGTGAAGCCTTGGACTGGAATCACTGTGGTTGGTACATAGCCAGAGGTTCCAAAAATACTGTCTGAGCCGCGGGTTGCTCAGGGGTCACATCTTCTCCATAGGGTGAACCCATCCTCCAAGTACTTGTCCAGCATCCAACCTCCAGAAATGTCCAGGCGACACAGATTCAAGAGAACCGATAAGAGAAAGAAAACATAATCCCGTTAGTTACCTATATGATGGTAGATCTTTTTGTTTGTCGAGGTTTTATACGAGAGAGAATACACATAAACACTTTTACTGGCAAACAGACCAGTATTAGGCATAAGACCACTTGGATGAGACCCTGAAGGACTCCCATTAGTTTATGGGCATCACCATAGGATAGACAAAAATAGTACTATATGTTTTATTGAGAGTTATAGATGGCGGAACAAACTTACAGCAGATGAGGTAGGTAGATCTGTAATAACTGAAAGAAAATACTAAACAATGGGTGAGTCTGTGCAGTATACATCAAATCAATATACAGCTTAGTTACAACAAAACAAATAAAAGGTTATTATCAATACCCAAACCAACATATATACATGACTAATACCTCTCCGGCTTTTATCAAAATAACCAAACCTTATTGTCTTATCACTCCTGTCCCTAATCTTGACTACAGATGTAGCCCCCTTCTCTAGGTCCCTTTACCGTAGGAAGGCTTTAAAGGTAAGACAATCCTCCGTCTCGAACCTAACTAGTCTCCTGTCACTCCTACGTCTCCGTGTGACACTGAGTGATCAGACAATAAGTTCTTCACTGTATATAACAGACGTGACTCTATCACAAGGACTCTACCACTTAGGCATCATGTGGGTATTGGAAAGTCACAACAACTAACTTTAAAAAGTTTCTGAAAAAGAAAAGTTCAGATGTGAACAAATCTTATCTCATGGCAAAAGCAAAAATAAAAGTTCATTGATACATAAACCAAAAACAGCATAACAGGTGAATGCAATAACATTTCCACAATGTGACCTACTATGTAACCACTAGATTCACTTATAATAGCCAATCAGTGAATTCACAATCGTCAGTATGAGATCTTCAGAATTTTCCACTTCTTTTTAGTCTTTTTTACTTCGTTTTGTACATAGAAAACATCTTTATGATTAGATCACACAGGCCTAATGACTGGTCTCATGGTCCCATCTCTTACTGTACATAATCATATAGTATAATACATACACCAATAATATGAAGTACCTGGGCGCTTATTACAGATATAATATTTGGATCCTACTGAATTGTCTCTTGTCTCACTGAGATCATCACATATTACACATAAAATAACGACCATACAAATAAAAGCAAAGTGTAAACCATACATCACCTAAGGTTTCAAAGCCTTTTTATGAGAATAATATATATCATATGATCCTTTCTCTCTTCGCCCGATGACGGCACCCCTGGAGAGGTCCACTCCCTGCTCCCATAGGACAGGAAACAGGATACAGGAAATCCCTGGATCTTTTAAAAGAGTAAACTCCCCTCCTCTCGTCAGTTTCTGTTTCCTGTCCCTACGGGAGCAGGAGCTGGAAGGGGTCTCTCTCCTTCCCAACCCTGGAAAAAGAGAGGTGACTGGGGTGGCCGTGGTATACCTTACCGGCGTCCCGGCGGCATCAGACTCCGCTGGTGGAGCAGCCTCCTAGTCTGGCTCCCCCCCCGACACCTCCGGAAGACGGGTCCCCGGGGCTCCCCTGACTCTCCTCGGTGCGGCTGGTGCTCCGGTCTGCAGCACTGTGCTCGCGCGCGCTGTGGCATGGGTAGCCGGAAGCACTGGGGAGGGGGTTGCTCTGCCGGCCGTGTTCGGCAACTTCCGGGGCTTAGGCCTGCTCGGGGAGAGCGCCGGGAGGGTGACGCCGTATCAGCGCGCGGCATAGGGGGCGGGACCAGCCGGTCACAAGGGATTCGGCGCCAAATTTAAAAAGGGTGCCGAAGAAGACGCCGGGGCAGTACATCCAGTACTACAGCTGCTCCTTTCAAGTGAGTAGCTGCCTGGTGCTGTTATACCGCTTCACTGTAGCTAGCTGCAGTTGGATATCTAACCTCCTAAAACTTCTATTATCGTTATGGAGGCGGAAAGCGCTGAAACTATTGAAACCACTTCACCTTCAACACAGGCTTTATCGGTATGGAGTGGGTAAGAGGGGAGTTTTTCCCCAAACAGGCTTATTTTTTCTTATGATTTCTATTGTTTATTTATCTCATTTATTTAGGAAGGGTCATCCGGTAAAAGCAGAGCTAAAAGCAAGGAATGCCCAACTTGTAGAAAACGTCTTAGTAGCTCATACAATAAACTTCTCTGTGGTAGCTGTATGAATAGAGTATTGGAAGATCAGGGACCTTCATTTGTACGTAACATGAGAAGCATCATTAAGAAGGAAATTAGGGTACGTAAGAAAGAAAGGGGGAAGTAATATCATATATATATATGTATATAGAACATCCTCAGAAAGTTCTTTCTTTGTTTTTTAGGCTGCCATGCCTTCTCAGTCGCAGCCTCCACTTCAGGTGCCTTCTCCTACCCTTCCAACTATCCCTATACCAGCTCCGAATCTGCCTCCGCCTATGGCTGCTCCAGTGGTTATTCCATCAGTTGATCTTGAAGAAGCTGGGCATAGTATGTCTGTATCCGAACCTCCATCCTCTATAGGAGATGAGGAGGAACAGAGTCTAGGCACAGAGGCAGAGGACCTGGGGTCGTCAGGAGTAGAAGGATTAGAGGTTGCGACTGACCCGTCTCCAACTGTAGATATCCTTATTAAAGCAGTAAGAGAGACGATGGGCATAGAGGATACTCCTGAATCCCAGACTATACAGGACCGAATGTTTGGAGCTTTAGCGCCTAAAAAACGCTTGGTGTTCCCTATCCATCAGAATATCAAGACCTTAATCAAACATGAATGGTCTAACCCGGATAGAAAATTCTTTATCCCTGCTGCCGTGAGTGTCTTTTTCATATATATATATATATATATAGGGATATAGGTATACACCTATTTCTGTCCGGAATATAGTAGGAACTCATGATTATTAGACATCCCCCCCTTTTTTGTTGTTTGATTTACAGTTCAAAAGGAAGTACCCGTTTGACCAAGAAGAGTCTAGTACTTGGGGTGTGGCTCCCAAAATAGATCCTCCGGTGGCAAAGATTTTCAAGCAGAATGCTCTTCCGTTTGAGGACTGTGCCTCCTTAAAAGACCCTATGGACAAACGGGCGGAGGTTTATTTAAAAAAGGACTGGGAGGCATCCACAGCTCTATTTAAGCCTTTGGTGGCCGCTACTTCAGTCTCTAGAGCTTTAGAAGTATGGTTATCAGAGCTAAAAGAGATGATTAGCAAGGGTACACCAGCGGAGGAACTCCTTAAACCCTTTGATACCCTTGAGAAAGCTATGTCATTTGTGTCTGAAGCGTCAGCTGACGCACTTAAACTTTCCGCTCGTTCGGCCGCAGTATCGAATTCTGCTCGCAGATCCCTGTGGCTTAAGGAGTGGAAAGGAGACGTCACATCTAGATCCAAGCTATGTGGTGTCCCATGTGAAGGCAACCTGCTTTTTGGTCCAGCTCTGGACAATATCCTTGAGAAGGCCTCAGACAAAAAGAAGGGGTTTCCTTTGATTCCTCAGCAGGCTAATCGCCCCTTCAAGGGAAAAGGTAGGAACACACAAAGGGCTCCTAATACTAATAAGAAAGAGTGGAGACCCACGAAAAAATCTAAAGGGTTCCTATTCAAGAACACAGATAGTTCCAAAAAACCTACACAATGACGCCAGGTCCCTGTGGGAGGTCGCCTTTCATGTTTTTTCTCACAATGGTGTGGTATTTCCAATAGCACGTTTGTTCTAGATATAATAAAACATGGATTGAAGATTTCCTTCTTGTCCTCCCCAGGGGAAAGATTTGTGGTTACAGATTTGTCATCAGATCCTGAAAAACATGTAGCCCTCTCACTAGAAGTACAGTCCTTACTGGATAAGAGAGTCCTGATTCCAGTCCCAGAGGCAGAGTATGGTAGAGGGTTTTACTCCACTTTATTTCTGGTAAGAAAGCCCAATGGTTCTTTCAGAACCATTATCAATCTTAAACCTCTCAACAAGGTATTGACCTATGAGAGGTTTAAGATGGAATCAGTTTCTTCAGCCATCCTAAATCTCACCCAGGATTGTTACATGGCCACCCTAGATTTAAAGGATGCTTACTACCATATTCCCATTCACCCAGACCATCAAAGATTTTTGAGAGTGGCAGTAAAACTTCAGGATTCTATTGGTCATTTTCAATACCAGGCTTTACCGTTTGGTATCTCACAGGCACCTAGAGTGTTTACCAAAGTAATGTCAGAGGTAATGGCCCACATAAGAGAACAGGACATTATCATTGTCCCATATCTAGACGATTTCTTACTGATAGGTGACTCGTCTAACTCCCTTCAGGCCCAGATTAAGATAGTGGAGGACATCCTGTCTAACTTGGGTTGGGAGATCAATGCCGAAAAATCTAACAAGATCCCCTCTCAACACTGCCAGTTTCTGGGTATCTGTTTAGACTCCAGATCCAGAAAGTCATTCTTACCAGAAAATAAAATTTCCAACATCTGTAAGAGAACTCAGGAATTTTTAGACACTCCTCTGACTACCTTCAGAAAGGCTATGTCACTATTGGGTCTATTCTCTTCTTGCATTCCTGCGGTCCCCTGGGCACAATATCACTCCAGGGTGTTTCAGTCTCAAATTCTTGGTGAATGGGATGGTGCGACAGATTCTCTTGATTCTTCCTTTCTTCTATCTCCACAGACCCTCAGGTTTCTTTCTTGGTGGAAAGAAAGAGATCATCTCACCAGAGGGCTCCCTTGGAATCTGGAAGACGTCATAACCATCACCACGGACGCCAGTCCTCGGGGATGGGGAGCTCATTCGGATTCTCAGGTCTTCCAGGGCCAGTGGACTCCAGAGGAAGCCAGAGACCCTCAGAACGTGAGAGAGTTGAGAGCAATATTCTTCTCCTTATCCCAGGCTCTTCCATTAATAAAGAACAGAAATGTCAGAATCTTAACAGACAACAGTTCAGCAGTGGCATATATCAACCATCAGGGAGGCACGAGATCGCCACAGCTCATGAGGTTAGCCCACTTTCTCTTCAGACTAGTAGAACCACATTGTCTATCCCTTTCGGCTCTCCATTTGAAGGGGGTGGACAATGTCAAAGCAGACTTTCTCAGCAGACACTCACTAAATCAGGGAGAGTGGGAACTCTCGCAGGAAGTCTTTCTCCAGATCTGCAGTCTGTGGGGAACTCCAGATATAGACCTCTTTGCCTCACGCACGAACAGAAAGACCCACAGGTTCTTCTCCCTCTGCCCTGCCGACAGACCCATGGCCCTGGATGCTCTAGCGCAACCCTGGAACAAGGGCCTACTTTATGCCTTCCCTCCTATCAGACTGATTCCAAGAGTTATCAGAAAGATCAGACAAGACAGGGCACACGTTATACTAATAGCTCCCTTTTGGCCAAGAAGGGTCTGGTTTTCTTGGCTCAGGAAGATGTCTCTGACGGACCCCTGGATTCTACCGGACAGGCCAGATCTCCTCAGCCAGGGCCCAGTCTTTCATCCACTAGTTCAGAATCTCCACATGACTGCATGGCACTTGAAAGGCAATTGTTGATAGATAGAGGCCTTTCATCGGAAGTCATCACCACTCTACTTGCCAGCAGAAAGAGGGTTACTTCTATCATTTACCTGCGTACTTGGAAAGCATTTTGCAGATTTATAAATAAACCGATTAATGTACTGGCTGCTCCGGACGTTCCTTTAATTCTACAATTCCTTCAGGAGGGTCTAAATAAGAACCTTAGACCCAGCACCATTAAGGTCCAGATCTCTGCCCTCAGTGCCCTCTATGACTGTAAACTGGCAGATCATCCATGGATCAAAAGATTTGTTAAAGCAGCCAGTAGACTATGTCCCACTATTAAATCAAGGATTCCTCCCTGGGACCTTAATCTAGTTCTAAATGGTCTTACCACCTTTGAACCCATAACTGAATGTCATATTAAGTTCCTATCATACAAGTTGGCCTTCCTATTAGCCATTACGTCAGCACGGAGGGTTAGTGAGATTAGGGCTTTTTCTATACAGGCCCCTTACATGACCATTAGAGACGATAGAATTGTTCTTTCTCCTGACCCTGCCTTTCTACCGAAAGTTGTTACTGACTTCCACAGGTCACAAGAGGTAGTGTTACCTTCATTTTGCAACACACCAACTAATGAGCGTGAAGCATCTTTCCATTCTCTTGATGTTAGAAGAGCGATCCTACACTATCTACAGGTCACGAAGGAATGGCGCTTGAGTAATAACTTACTGATATCTTTTCAAGGAAAAACTAAGGGTAAGACTGCCTCTACACAGACAATAGCCAGATGGGTCAAGCAGGCAATTGGAGAATGTTATAAAGCCAAGAACATTGATACACCAGTCGGATTCGGTGCTC